>NC_068378.1:13652861-13959111 GCF_023724105.1 Carassius gibelio | reverse complement strand
TTATAAATGCTTGCTTCAAAACATACTAGTACATTAAACAATAATACAAGTAGGAAAACAAGTAATGTAGTATGCATGCACAATGTGGTACCAGTATAAATAAATACAGCAAAAACGTTAAATTTTTTTAATGGAAATAATGTTTTTTTTTTTTTTTTTTAACAATCACTGCCATCTGTCAAGAAAACCAAATACAATTTATTTCCCTTTTTTATGTACTCTATCTTAAACAAAAAGGGAGGGAGATAAAACAAAAACAGTCATATTCAAAGGAGTGGCTACATAAATGTTTATTTATAGGAAAATTATTTTTTAAAGTGCGAAAGAAAAGGTTGCCAAATCATATGAAAATGTTCTGTTCTGCCAATCATTGTAAATCTATTTTTTTACATTCCAAAAGTAACTAGGTGGAAGAGGATTTTTCCAGTTCATCAGAATAAGTCTTTTGGCAATTATTAAGCAAAAAGCTAAAGCATTTGACTGTAAAGATGATAAGGATACTTTTGTGGGATTAAAACCAAATAGTGTCACTAAGGGAAGATTTTTTTATTTTTCTGAAAGAAGTCTTTTATGCTCACTAAGACAGCGTTTATTTGATTACAAATATAGAAGCATAAAAATATTTTGAAATGCTAATTTAAATGAAGTCACATGATAAGTGAACAATAGCAATTTTCATTTTGGGTTGAACTAGCACTGTAAACTCAGTTCATCTGTTCAGCCTAACCTACAGGTTGATATGGAAACCCATTACCGCAACATAAGAATTATATTAATTATAATATAATAAGAGGAAAAATTTTCAAGTTATTAAATAATAGTTGACATACTTAATTAACATAATTATGACAAAAGGTCATATAATGAATGTCATAATTATGACTTATTGTCACATAATGTACTTTTTATCCCAGTTTCAAATGTTTTCATAACAGCTTTTTCTGACAAATGACTTGTCATTGTTTAAACCTTTTGTCATGATTCCAACTTTTATGTCATAATTATGTATTTTTATCTCATAATTATGAACAATGTCATTATTATGATTTACCAAAGCATGATTTTTATTTCTTATGTGGCTGACATGGGCTTCCGTGGGTTTTAAGTGTCAATGTTTATTCATCAGGAACATTTCATCATGCTGTTTATTTGTATTTTGTCTTTAGTCTAATTCAGTCTTCTTTAACTCCAGTGTCTATAGCTTTTTGGTCTATTTGCCAACCTGTTCTTTTTAGGACAGGCTTTCACTATCATGCTGGTTTATATATGGAGTAGAAGGAACCCTTATATCCGCATGAACTTCTTCGGCCTGCTCAACTTCCAGGCCCCATTCCTTCCCTGGGTGCTCATGGGATTCTCACTGTTACTGGGCAACTCCATTGTTATTGATCTCCTGGGTATGTTAACTTTTGTCCCTAAATGCTCATGACAACAGAGCTGACTTTTGATATGATTTTGTATAAACATTATTACAGAATGCATTTTTTTGTTTTCTTAAAATAAAAAAATAAAAAAAACTTACTTACTGACTCCAAACTTTTGAACAGTAGTGTATAGATTATGATTGTGTATAAATAGGGATTGGTGTAGGACACATCTACTACTTCCTGGAGGATGTATTTCCTAACCAGCCCGGAGGCAGAAAGCTTCTTACCACTCCAGGAATCTTGTGAGTATTACTATAAATATTTGAAATATGTTTTTCTTTTTATCATTTGTTTGCCTTCAACATGGAAAATTAAGTCTGATATATTCATTAATGTTTTGCAGTCGAGTTTTGTTTGACATGCCTCAAGAAGATCCGAATTATGCCCCTCTTCCAGAAGACCAGAGTGGGATATCCCAGAATGGACAAGGTGAAGAAGATGACGGGCAAGGTCAAAATGACGAAAACTGAAGGTTTCTATACCACAAAGACAACAATAAATCTTGTCTTGCTATTAGAGTCCTCCTTGCTTTACTTGGGGAAGTTTATGTCTGCATGTCAAGGTTTGTAAGTCAGTTTGTGTAATGGAAGACACACTTTGTTAACAGGGGGATGCTTTAGCACACGTTCCACTGTGGATCCAGGAAAGCCGGAGACTATGGCCACCTCAGTGCCTTTGTGTACACAATAAATGGATCCAAATTTTGCATTCAGTGCCATGCACATCACAAACAAGTTTTCCTTTGTTATTTTTGTTCTGGAAGAACAATGCCTTTCTGTTTTACTTCACACCACAGGGTTCGAAACAATTGCCATTTTCTCGAAGACTTCCATTTAATGCATTTTACAAAGTATTGGTGGATGGAAGGATTGGAGTTGAAAGAGAAGCCAGATTCAATCTCCCAAACTATAATCCATAATTTTGGAGGGGGTGCAAACTCCACAAGAGGGCATTTTCCTGGGTACAATACAGTGCCGTATCTCTTTCTCCACAACACAGTCAGTGGTGAGACAGTTGGGACACAATCACAAATGTGCCGACTATCTGAAATGCCAAACTGAACTGCAGACTATGCATTTTCAAGCCTGTGGCCTTTTGTTAGCACAGCACCAATGCGAAAACACAAAAAGCTTTATGCAGTGGAACTGAAAGATGGATTGCCTGGAAGAATGCGCTCCACAAAAAGATTAAATTAACTAAAAAGCACAGATGTATGTACATGTGTTTTTCTCTAAATATGAATACAAATACATTTGTTTGTCTGAATGCTGATGAATTAAGTTTTCTGTTGTATTATATTGAAAATTTGATTGATTGTTGGAGATTTCTGCTTTACAAATAAAAATATGGCTTATATTTTTATACCCATATCCACAGCACTGAAAGTGAATAGATTGCAAGTTCAGAACAATACTGAGACTTTTATTTCTTAAGACACTAGTCCCACTTGCCCCATTGGGACGGTCATCCCAAGCTTTTGAGAATGAAAAAAGATTGTCTTAATTTTATTTAAAAGCACATTATGTTTACAAAATGCCATCTATACACAAAATGCAAAACAAGACAAATAAAGATGCCATAAAATGTTCTCAATTTCAAGACAAAGACGGTCTGTCTCCAAGATGACATACAGTGGGTACAGAGGAAGGTCAGGCCAGACTGAAAAAGATGTTGCTTTATTTACAGTGAGTAACTCTGATATGAACTGGCCAGTGGAATGTCTCTATGATTTTATGTCAGTAATGCCAGGTTGCAGCTCTATTACTATTTCCTCTTCAGATTTACATAGTTGTGGGAGGGGGCTGTTATTTTCACCATGCTGGGGCTGTGTTTGCAAGTCGTCTCATTCGCCTGAAAGTGAAAAAGTTTGATATGAAATGGTCACAATATCTCCCAAATCTGTACAAAGCAGTATTATTAGTCTTAAAGAAATGATACATGGTCATTGACATATGGTTTACCTAGTTTGTCTTGTTGGTGAACACCTGCTATGGGGCAAAATGCTATCTTAAGTGAGGCAGTTAATTCTCTCTCACCTTGTGTTTCTGTCCTGGTCCCTGATCTTCTTCTCCATCTCAGCATCTGTCAGTGTCTCCAGCAGTGGACACCATTGGTCAGCATCACCTGTGTTTCGGATGGCAATCTCCACTGTGGGGAGAGGATTCTCACTACAAAAAGACAAAACACAGCATGTTAGACCCAGTTCAGAGACCAGTTGTTCTTTTGAGTCTGTTCTTTATTAGTAGGTTCACAAAAATTGGCTAAACAATTTATGTCTTCCTCCCAGAGGAAAAACATGACCCTTCTGATGAGTTTTGTAATGTCCCAGACATAAGACACTGTCTGAAAAGATGTCAAAACTTAGAGAAAGTTCACATTTGTTTACAAGTTGTTCACACTTTCATATGGTCTTGATCATATAAACAGAAGAACATTTAATTGAGTCACTCACAAAATTTCTCTAACCATATGTGGACTATACTTTTCTGTGTTTTAATCAACATACAGCAATTTAACAACACACAAACACTTCACTTATTACGTTAAATTTTATCATTATCAGTGAATAACCTCTAAAAGAATTCATGCTTGGCTAGGATTGTGATAAAGTGTTGCTTAATAAAGGATTCGAGTGTGCACGAGTCTGAACCTGAAGGCGTAGGTCCTCTGATGCCAGCTGAGCTGACCGCGAATGCTGTATGCAATAGTGGTGACAAACTCTCCTCCCAGGCCCAGCTCGGAGCACAGCTTCAGAGCAAATGTCTCCGGAGAGTTCTCCTTCTCAGACATGTCCCATTCAAACTGGTCCACCAGAGAAATGTTCCCAACATGGATGTTTAACTACAGAGATAGAGAGAGAAATCAACGACAATCAAAAACTATGATAATCTATCAATCTTATAAAAATGTTTCTTGAACTTCTTGTAATCAGCATTTTAGAGTGTTTGAAAGATCTTAAAATGTAACAAAAACACAACAGAATAATAATTTGTTGTATAACAGTTCTTTGCTGTAATTTTTCAGCAAATAAAAAAATGAGCATTAGAAACATAAAAAAAAATGTATGTTCAGCATTGTGTTTCCATGCATATCACCAGATGGTCAAAATAACTGAGTAATGAGATATGATGCTTAAAGATGACACTTGACAGATTGACACAAATGTACCTTAATGATGACTCTCTGGTCCATCTGCTCATCCAGTATGCTGTCTGTGGGGTAGGACTCTATCTGCTGTCTGATGGCCGAGGCAATGGCTGGAACAAAGGTCAGTGGGCTCAGATCCAGATCGTCACAAAGGATTTCAGCAAACATCTCCGGAGTCATTAGCTTCTCTATCAGGACAAAGAAAATATTAAGAGTTCAGGCCCTTGTGTAACGAGGAATAAAAAACCTTCAAAAATAACTTCAGTGAATGCTGCTCTGGAAGTACACTCCTGAACAAAATCTTAAGACCATGGGATGCATCGCAAGTTTTACACATTTTGCACTAGTGGATCATAACCGGGTTGTAAGTGCTGCTTCAAAATGCCAAAAGAAAAAACAGGATCAAGAGACAAAAAATAGAGAGTAGGCAATTTATTGAAAACTGCATTTAAAGTCAAACAGGCTGTTCATCAGCTGATCAAAAATTTAAGACCATTGCCCAAAAATAAATTCACAACAAAACTAAAAGTGTCAAAAAAGGACTCAGTAGTGAGTAGCCCCACCGTTCTTGTTGATCACTTCAAACACTCGTTTCGGCATGCTTGATGTGACTGTTTCCAGGAGGCTGGTGGGAACGTTGGTCCATGTGGTGAAGATGGCTTCACGAAGGGCATCCACGGTCTGGAACTGACGTCCGTTTTTGTAAACTTCCCTTGCCATCCATCCCCAAATGTTCTCAATGGGATTTAGATCAGGGGAACACGCAGGATGGTCCAAAAGAGCAACGTTATTCTCCTGGAAGAAGTCCTTTGTCAGGCGGGCGTTGTGAATTGCAGCGTTGTCCTGTTGAAAGACCCAGTCATTACCACACAGACGGGCCCCTCGGTAAAGAGGGATGCCCGCTGCAACAGATCCACATAGCCAGTCGCCGTTTGACGCCCCTGCACAACCTGAAGCTCCATTTTCCCATTGAAGGAAAAAGCACCCCAGATCATGATGGAGCCTCCTCCACTGTGCCGCGTAGAAAACATCTCAGGTGGGATCTCCTTGTCATGCCAGTAACGTTGGAAACCATCAGGACCATCCAGGTTAAATTTTTTCTCGTCAGAGAATAAAACTTTCTTCCACCTTTCAATGTCCCATGTTTGGTGCTCCCTTGCAAATTCCAAACGGGCAAGTTTGTGTCGTGGGAGGAGACGTGGCCTTTGAAGACGTTTTTTGTTCTTGAAGCCCTTCTCTAGCAGATGACGTCTTATGGTTATTGGGCTGCAGTCAGCATCAGTAAGGGCCTTAATTTGGGTCGAGGATCGACCTGTGTCTTCACGGACAACCCGTCGGATCCTGCGGCTCAGTGCAGGTGAAATCTTTTTGGGTCTACCACTTGACTTTTTTGTCCCATAACTCTCAGGATTTTTTAAGAAATGTAAAATGACTGTCTTACTGCGTCCAACCTCGGCAGCGATGGCGCGTTGTGTGAGACCTTGCTTGTGCAGCTCAACAATCCTGCCACGTTCAAAAAGAGAAAGCCTTTTTGCCTTTGCCATCAGGAGATCTTGACAGTATGACTGCTTAAAAAACAATGACATGAAAGCCATATTTTTGTGCAGATTTGACCTTTTTATGGCTATGGTCTTAAACTTTTGATCAGCTGATGAACAGCCTGTTTGACCTTAAATGCAGTTTTCAATAAATTGCCTACTCTCTATTTTTTATCTCTTGCTCCTGTTTCTTCTTTTGGCATTTTGAAGCAGCACTTACAACCCGGTTATGATCCACTAGTGCGAAATGTGTAAAATTTGCAAGCATCCCCTGGTCTTAAGATTTTGTTCAGGAGTGTATGTAAAGGAGTCTACCATTCATGTTCCATGTGAAAGCATCGCGCAGCTTCTGCCCGTCAATCTCCATGTCCAGACGGATGGGCACCAGGATCTCAGGCTGAGTGGCATTCTCATGAATGACTGCAGGGTCATGATCGTCAAAGCTGTAGCAGCACAAATCCAGGGGACAAACGGTGAGAAAATGAAACTAGTGAAATTATATACAGGGGTACAATACAATATTCACCTTGAATACACCGTTTCTACAAAAATCACACACAGAGAGCTCCACAAATAAATCCAACATCCACGAAAGAGCTGTAATTGCTACAAGTTTAAACACAAAATGCAAAAATTCTGAACAGTCGGAGATGAACTTTAACATCTGCCCTGGCCAGACAAATCCCCTCCAAAATATCTCAGACAACTTGCAGATGTTTTGAAGCTGAAGACGTCTGAAAAGTTGTATGAATATATTCTAAGAAAGGCAGAAGCTGTATTGAATTCAAATGGTGGTAAAACATCCTAATAAAGATATACTGCTCTTTTCCCTGGTGTTCACATTACTTTGTCCAACCAATGTATATATCAACTTCCACAGTATTTTTTTGTCCATGCAAAGTCAATGGGACCTGAAATATCTTCTTTTGTGTTTCAAAGAAGAAGGGCATACAGGTTTGGAACAACTTGAGATGGCATTAAAGGAAGACAGCATTTGCTTTTTTGGGTAAACTATCACTTTAAGTAGACATAAAACAACATTACGGGAGTCATGATGTTTTCACATGCTATCATAAACTGATGAACTTCTGAGTCCATCACTTTATGAACAGTGATGCTCAGCTCAATGTGATGTTGAAAGATTAGGCCTATTAGAAAAAAAGTCTCACCAGAGCGGGAAAGTCCTTTTTTTGTCCCGTCCCAGTCGATTGCGGTTAATGGTGGTGGAGCAAGGCACAGCGTCCAAATGATGGGAACTATTGGGAAGAGTGGGCACCCACTGACTGTTCCTCTTGGCTTTCTGCTCCCTGTGAAGGATACCATGGGTTAAAGCAGATGTGCTGTCATTCAACAACAACAGCTGGATGAAACAAAACAAAACAAAACATATTACCCTATAATAATCAATGTTATTGTCCACTGGTGTGGATGCAAATATATTTATTGTTACAGTTGTCTTAATAGTTATTCTTGGTGTGAACGGGTCTTATTCTATACTAATATTAAATATTGCACCATAAGACTAATTTCCTCACTCATGCCATAACCTGAAAATATTTACAGGGCAGTTTATAGGCAGTTTCTTATTTAAATGTTTAGTAAAATAAAATGTGAATGATGTTTATGAATTGATAAACTGGTGCATAAAATAATTAAAATAATTTTTCTTTTGGGTTGTTTGTTGAAAGAAAAAATCATAAATTAAGAAATGTATATGAATGTAATTTATCCCTTGCAAAAACACAGAGGAAAGGAGAACCCCAATGAAAGATGCTTATTTGCACTGAATGTCTTATTTTAATTATCTACATAATGTAACAAGAGTACAATAACAATCAATGATGATAAATTTACATTTTTGTAATTTGTGTAATGAATAAGAATCTTCTGTAATGACCATGTTCAAATATGAAGCCAGTGTGAATGCATTTTCTATATAGCAGGTGAGGAATGGTTTTACCTGAGATAGGCTGGAGGTTCAGTGCTGATGGACACAGCCTTGTATTTCTCGTCGTGCCCCTCAAAGATCTCCTCGACCTCGGAGGCCTTCAGCAGCGTCACACTGGTGGCTAAAGTGGTGTAACCGTGATCTGACACAAAACATTGCTTATACTGTAAGAGAGAAAGTGCCACCTCCAGCTAACTTTAACCCTTGTAGGTCCTCAGGCCTGTTATCAAATGTCTACACAGTGAGTTCACACTTACCGTGAGATGATGCTACTATCTTCTTCCTCTCCTCTACTGTCGCTAGTCTTCTTGAGAGAGATGGGTAGCGCTTATATAAAGACCCTCTGAACATACGCAAGTAATTTCCCACCTAAACAGACACATAATGAAACAGGTCTGACTGTAACGTTAGTTCTGTTAGTGAACTCAGTTAAACCGCAGAGCACAGCCCTAAACTTGATGTGTGTTAGCAATATTATCCCGACTGACAGTAATCTTAGCGAACTAGCTGTTGTAATAGCATTTAATGCAAAGCGATATGAATAAATCATCGTAAATACATTAGTGCGTCCTATTACACACCTCTGATCCAATCATGTAAAATTCTCCATCCTCCTCCAGCTGGAATTTAATAGGTTTCTGTCCGTATGTTTTGCTTAACGCCATGTTGAACGTTAGCGCAACTCTTCTTCTATAACGTTTTATATCGGTTGGCTTTTGCTACATATACCGCCACCTACTGGGACGGAGTGTGGAGCGTTGATATTATGGGAAACATTGAATAACAAAACAATTTTTTTATTTTTTTTTACATATTATTTATTAAATCCATTTTTTTTGCGCAACTAGTTCCGTTGAACGTGTATTAGCGAGCGCAGGAAGATGACGTATGCGGGCTCTGAATGCTTTAGAAAATGGATTAAATTTTTTTAAGAACTGGAAATGGTTAATATTGTTTGTTAGTTCCTATTTTGTATGTAGATTTATTTTTCAATAATAAAAAAAGTGTTAGAAATTGTTGTTATTTATTTCTTTATAATGTATTTCTTTGTATGTTTACACACACACAGACACACACACACAGACACACACACACAGACACACACACACACACACACACACACACACACACACATATATATATTTATTTATTTATCCTAATGTCCCCCCTGGCTATATTTGTTAATACCTATGTTTATTTATAAATTATTGTTTTTAACAGCAACATTGTTTGCCATGGGGCTTGTGTGGGTGAAATCAAAAACCACATCAAGAAGCATCAAGTACTGGGGTCTCAGTGCCCCTAATTTTATTTGTAAGTTCTTAAAAATGTAGTGCTTGTTTGTACATACAAAGGTGCATTTCTTAATGATCTTCACAACAACAAAATTATAAATAAAACAATTACACACTTATAAATAAATAAAACTGGAATTCAAAATTCTAACTCTGACATTAACAGCCAGAGTTAGATTCAGACATACAAAAGGCTAAAAAGGGGACAAAAACAAATACAAAATGAAGTCTGGATATGGCACATGTGTTGAGTGACAAGCCATAGTAAGGAATATTTCACTGAAAGGTCATAGTTTCCTGACAGCAGGTTTGTCAAGAAGACATTTTTAACAGTGAAATCACTACTGGCATGTTTTTTTCCCCATGGATTTTGTTCTTTTCATAATTCATAATTTAAGCACAATCTATATTTTGTTCCAGTTTGGCTATATAGCTAGCATAGTAGCAGAATACAACCAATGTTTGGTGTATTTCTTTCATTGTATTACAATATAAATTCTTCTATGTCACTTCTCTCAAATTAAAATGCGCGCACGCATGCACGCACGCACACACACACACACACACACACACACACACCTCTGGCTGAATAAACACATCTGAAATCTCTCCTGATAGGAATAACATCCCCTCAGATTTTCTGCTCATCACATTAGACCACATGGTAAGAAAGCACTCATGGATATAATTCACAATGCAAAAAGGCTTAGCAGGGTGAAGCCACTAACAGTGTTTGGTACAAAAAAAAGCCTTTCTCTACAGTTACAGTGATCTATAATGTGAAACACAGAGAGAGGCCAGCTGCAAATAAAAGAGAACGGCTTTGGCATTTATTTAATTCATTAAGACATAGATGACAACATTTGCATTTTAAATTCACTAATAAGCACAAATTATATTATTTATGATTATTTAATAAACCATAAATAACAGTGTAAATCCTGCAGCGCAGACATGTGATCTCCTCATGCTCAAATGTGACTTTAACCAAGTCACTTAGCAGTCAAAAGAGAATCTTTCAGTCTTGAGCGATCCGATTATTGCCTGAAAGGCTAGTTTCAGTCTGTGATCTGTTACAGGAAAACAGGCAAGCCAAACTGGCAGCATCAACAATCAAAACAATCATGTAAAAGAGCAAAAAGCAAACAAAGGCCTATACACTTTACATAGTTTGTACTGTACATGTAATACTATACCATGAGACTGTGCTATCTGAGAGTCTGTTTGAAGATGAATCAATAGAAAATCCGCTTTGAATTTGAAAAGGACAACATCAGCTCTCCAAACTGCTCTCCTGCTTTCAGGACCTTTCTAAAGTGCTTGAAATGTCTTTGATTAGTGTGCTCATGCATGACTGACTGCATTGGTAAATGCCTCTCATACGCAGTCTGCCTCTTATGTGCAGTCTTAAGGCAAACCTTGTAAGTACCACAGTGGTCCTCCTGTGCCTATCACATAGTCTGTAGGGACAGGAAACACAGGGACAGTTTCCTGCAAGAAACAAGCAGCTCTATAATGCACCAAATCCATTGGATTAAAGATCCAGATAATACTGGGGGAGTAATAAAGTAACTCTTGGTAATCTCCAACAGCTTCAGGCTTGCTGAACTCGGCAAAGCACTTTCAGAAGAAGCCCCTGGGAATTTTGAACCCTTTCTGCTTCATGCGTGGTAGAGTCAGGCTCGGGGAGCTCTTCGAGCGGCAGGTTTTGGGGGCGCCACGCTTTCTCAGCACAAAGTCATAGTTGGCAGATGAGTTCATGGCATAGAAAACATTTCCATTATCTGGGATTTTAAGTTCTGTGGAGTAAAAAAAGAAAAAGAAAAATGAAAGTTAGAAATATCAACAAGCTTAATTTGGAATCGAAAATACCATCAAACTCAGAACTGAAGTTCTTTTTGTTGCTTTTAGTCCTTGTGTAGTCCATTTAAATTCAGATGCACAACAAAAAGGTGACTTAACCTTTATCTGATATACACATTTAAAACGACAGCCTTTATTTTTCCAGGAAACTCTACAAAAAAAATGAATATCTATAAAAGACATTTATTGTACAATAAATACCAACTGACATTCACTATGTAATAGCAAATCAATATTTTGGCAGACTGTTATATAAATGAAAGGCTATTGGTGTTTAAAAAAAAAAATTAGGTATGCACTAATAACAGATTTTTGGCTGAAGCTGATTAACTGATAATAATTATTTTCTTTTTATGGCTGATAACTGATAAATAGCTGATATTGAAATGTCAAACAAATTAGACCAAACAAATAAAAAAGCCAATGATTTTAAGTGAATTTACAGCATCACAACATTATAATGTATATTATGATTTTTTTTTATTAAATAACTGGTGTTAAAGATTAACTTAAAGAGAACTATAGATAATGGCTAAGGCAATTTAAACGTAACAATAGTGGAAATAAATATTAAATATCCAAAAAAGCATCAGATACTGATAAATCTCTAATATCTGCCAGTAATGTACCGATATAACCGTAAAAAGAACGAGCACTTTGATATTTCAGGTTTGTACCTTTATGCTTGGAGACCCTCTGTAACAGCTCATAGTCTTCTGACTTGTCATCGTCCAGGTTGTGTTTGACTATGGCTTTCCTAATGACACCAGGGGTTTTGTCCTGGCTAGTGACCTGCAAAAAACCATCAAGATTAATTTTACTACCACCACACCAACTTTTCATCATCATATATCTCTGTCCATCTGGTGAATGTCTCTCACTCACCAGGATGCTCTTGTACATGTTGCCGTTGTCCTCGTCAAGGCTGACTCTGATGATGCAGCAGTCGTTAATCTGCTGGTTGTACAGCGGCAGGGAGAGGGACGAGTAGTCAGAGACACCAGAGACAGACCGTTTGTGAAAATGGAAGGTCTTCCCTGTAGAGGCAGAGACTGAGGACGAAGAAGAGGAGGTAGAGCTGCTGCAGCCCAAGCCTGATCCAGAGGCCTCCAAGGATGAAGGAGTGGAGGACTCCCAGAGCTGGAAAATACAGACATAAATGAATGCGTTTAAAGCTTGTAAAAGCAAATATTATAATTCAATTTAAATGACAAACATGTTCAAGAAAATGCGAATACCTTAGAAGAGGAATCAGACGCAAGATCTCCTGCATCGGAGACTGATGTAGAATCTTTCATAGTTGGTGTGGAAAAAGATGTCTGGAGAAAGATTCAGTAGTCAGGTTAATACAGAGTCACTACGTATATATATATATATATATATATATATATATATATATATATATAAATTATAATAAATAAATAAATTAGAAATTTTTGGTGAATTTACATATTTATAGCATTACATTTAAGTTAGCGTTAGACAATGGCAAAAGTAACATAAATATAAAAATAAGGGAAATTATTATGAACAATTTAAGATCCAACATCAGTCGATATGATCTTGACCAATAACAGATATGGAACTGGTTTATAGTGTATTAATGCCAACAACTAAATAATTTTAAATCTCAACAATGTCTGCTAAGCATACTATTAGGTCTGTAAATAAACTCTTACTCTTTGACTTCCTGATTCTGGGGAGTTGAGCAGACTGAGACTCGTCTCCTCTGCGTCTGAGACACTGGATCCCGCTGAGGTGAGGCTGAGGGAATCTGCTCCATCTTTGAAGCTGTCTTTGAACTGGCTTAAGCGCAGCTGCTCAAAGGACTTATACTGTGACGTCCCTGCGCTGCTGTAACCCGACTCTTCGCTCATGCGTTTGATGATGCCCCCGTTCTTTTTGCACACTGGCTCAGTTGGCGGCTCGATATCACAGGACATAGAGTAGCTGAAACAGAAAAATTCATCATAGATATTAAATACATAAAAAACCTTACATTATAATCTCTAGCATATCTCTCTCAAATCATTTGTTTTCATGTCCTTCATGTCCATATTTGCTTTTTTGTCTTTTGCACCTCTTAGTCTCTGTAAGTCTCTCCACCCTCTTGAACCATTCAATGAAGCGCTGGTTTTTGGTGAAGTTGTAATAATTGCAGGTCAGTTGCAGCAGCTTGATCTGAGCGATCACTTCAAATTCCTAAACAAAGAAACAAAAATGATATACTTAATTTAGAAGCATTTACTTAAAGCCAAGAACAGTAACTATAAAGTTGACTATATTAGTGCCTACACAGAAAGGCAATAACAGTCTGTTTATTATAAATGTGCACAGTTTTGTCATCTGCTGCTTTAAATATGTGAGATCATGGTGGATTCTGATTGGCTGTCGATGTTTTATCATTCATTACAAAAATATTGTATTACTCTGCAACTCACCTTCCTTCTCTTCTCAAAGTTGATCAGCCCAACCTAAAAAATATATGTATATTTTGTGAGAACCAAATAAATATTTTCTAATATTTCGAAATATTAAAGCCTCACTGAGCTCTCACCTCAAGATGGTCTTTCATTGCAGTATCTAACATGACTAGATCTGTCAGAAAAGTGCCAAGGTATGGAATAGTTCCCTGTACAATGCCCTAAACAACAGAAAGAAGAAGAAAAATAAATAAACATATGGTTTACAATTTACATTAAGTAAAATACAGACAGTTTGCATTTCCATTGAGGACAGCTTCTTGCGAGAGCTACAAATGGGATATCTGACACGTTTTGACCATAAGAGGGCACTGTTGCTCAATAAATATTAAATTCAACTGACATTTTGTGACATTTATTCCTATACATACCATGTCTGTTTGCTGCTGGTGTCTTCTCTGGGCACCTTTGTGGTTAATCTCGACGATAGCAGATTTGGAGGTGCCCTCCTGTGGAGACATCAGTTTCAAATCATCATGTTGGGTTTCAAAAGGGAAAGCATTTACACTGATGCAGTATTAGCAGCAGTATACGTTGCAGGGAGATAAGGCTGTCAAAGTGGAATCTAAAGACTGCACTTTCATGATATACCATGACGCAGAATGAACGTGGTGTTCGACTTTATGGTGTTTAGTGATATTGCCAGCCAACTCCCTGGAGAAGCCCTTAGGTAATTAGGAGGGGCGTTTATCTGGCCATACATAAGGCCTATGACCTCATCCCAGGAATTCCCTCATAATGAATTACAGGAACTGTTTTGTTTCTTGGCCCCAGCACACATACCAAGGATACTTTACAATGTTCTGCTCTAGTTTGCTCACTAATGTTGAATGTACGTAAAGGAAAGCTTTTATCATGCTTGGTTTCCTTCTGTCGTGGGACAGCTATTTTCAAGACAAGTCCCGAAAGTTACTTCTGCGGTGAAGATTTTTAGATAACATCAACACGACTGAACCTATTTTTAACCTTCACACTTCCTGAGTCACATTTGTGTGCCATGGAAGGTCAGGTTGCCACAACAGTCAATTTTTCTAACCATACAAGATTAATTTACTTGATTATGAGTTAAAGTTCTGTAAGACTGATTTTCAGAAAATGAATGAATGAGTTTAGGGTTAGGAAGACTGAGTACAAAATAACTGTTCAAAACTCACTCTGTTCAAAGTTTCATAATGCTTTTATCATAAATGGATTCTTTTCAATACATTTATCAAATGCAGAAGCATGCCGTTGCCAACTAGTGAAAAGTGCAACAAAGGCATCTGACGCTTTACTCAACATACACTGTGGCTGCTATAGAAACATGTTTTTACAGGCAATGAAAACACTGGTTAAGTCACTGAGCTTTACTGTGGATGACAGTCTGATATAACCACATCCTGTCTTCCACCAACAACATATACAGTGTAACGTTGGTGGCTTGTAGTGCACTTTTAGAAATTTGAAAAATGCAGGTTGTTTGAACATGTGACTTATAACGTAGCCAGATTTTTGAAATAGAAACATTTCCTTGTTCAGTGGTCAAGATATCACTGAATGGATTGTTATGATCTTTCTAAAAAAAATATATATATATAAAACAAGGACAAAACTATTGTGTAAGTTTGTTTTTAATTGTTGTAAGTTCCATATACTATTAATAATCATTGTGATGTTTGAGGGTCAAACTGACCAAACTGGCTTCAGTATAATTAACCATAAATCATAATATAGCAATAGTAAATAGTAACCATTGCAAATAGTAAACAGATCGAAACAGTATTATATTATAACAAGTGTGGCTGTTTAGTTCATTACTATTTTTATCAATTCATTTCAGGGTGAAATTTCACCCACTTGGTATAGTTAAGATGTATTTCAGGGAATTACTTTGTTGTGAAAGCAGATTTTGGGCAACAATTGTGAGCAAAACATATGTAGACCACTTCAACAATTCTTTAACTCACCTTAATGAGAAGCTCTCTGCTGAGGGAATAATTATTGTCATCTGAGAAAATTTCAGACAGCTCCTGGAAAGTGCGATAGCTTTCCCTGCAAGCAGAAGGAAATCAGTTGAGTCATAATCTTTTGCATCTATGTGAAACACAAATACTGTAATTAACTATCATTAAAACTTTTCTGCTCCCCATCACCAAATGCCCCGCTATAACTAAAGTCTTTCATAAAGAAGGTTGAGCTTTAACTAGAGGTTTGTATGACTGAACATATAAGCAGGCAGCACAAAGAATTTTACTATTAATCAGTGACTAATGTCCTACCGGGACACATCATCCCAGGTTCTCTTCAGTCTGTGGATGGCATTACTCTGCAAGGCGGACAGGATGGCTTTCAGAGAGGAGAAGCTCTTCAGGATACGGCATTTCTGATGTCAAGACAAACAAACAGATGTTCATGAATTATAACACTTATGGACTGCTTGGGGATAAAATGATACCCTGTATATAAAACAGCAAGGCATTGCTATGATATTGCTAGGTGCTGTGAGTGTTACAAAGCATTTATATTTGGTAGCTAGGTGGGGACTATATCCCACAACAAAACCACTGTTAAAATGGTGCCTCACCCTGGCCACTTCTATCCAGTGTTCAATGCGCTTCGCTCTTTGAAAAGGTCTGAGAGACCTGTTATCCAGGCAGGTGGCTATCACACAGTTGGTCACACTGTTGAACTGAGCAACAGTGGCACGGATGCTGGGTGCCAGGTGCTCTTTGCCCTTCTTATCCCGCTGGGACCATATGCCACCCAAACAATGGTAGGGAACAACCCTCTTAAACAGCTCCTATGAAAAAACAAAGAGTTCAGTTGCATTCATTTTTACATTTTATCCAAAGTGACTTTTAGTGCATTCAGGCTATAATTTTTTTTTTAACAGTATGTATTCACCTGTTTAATTTGATTTGAGCCTTGAGAATGTTTTACAGGACAACTTTATTTACATTTATGGCATGTAATGACTTAAGGAAATCATTTTCTCAGGTTTAATTCTCTCAGCTGACCTTAATCTTGAAATGCTTCAAATGTACCAAAACATGCTGAATAGCATATACTTTGTGCATAAACAGGCCCCATAAAACATTGGGTTAAGCACCTTGTGTTGCAGGATGGTCTTTATTCTCTCTCCAGGTTGCTTACTCCTTTGCAGCCAACTTTCTAACCACCAGCTTCAATCCTCAACCACTAGATTACTTAAACTTCTGCTATTAGGAAAGACTGACGATTTCTTGATCCCTTACCGCATCCATAACTGTTAACTGCTCAGCGACTAGGGCAGGACTGAAGGATGTGATGTGTGAGGGGGAGAATTCATCATCCAAGCTGCTCTCCTCTGGTGTAGCAAAGGGGCAGGTGCACAGATCACCTGCAGAGAAGAGACAAGTCATCAGACAGTCAATTTAGAAAACTACTTTTCAGTTGTTTAGCCTTTAATACGAAATTCAGTGGGTTACTTCATCATCAGTACCTTCAAGCTCAACCTCAGTCTGCTGCCGATGCTGAAAGTGTTGCAGCAGGTTATGGGCTCGTCTCTCCAGGTCCGATCCAGAGAAGTTAAGTTGCAAGTAAGATATGAGGCTCTGCAGGCATTCGTGGTCTGGAGGGCTCCAGAAATCCTCAGAGTACTGATCCAGCCATGCACCCAGGATAGATGAGACAGTACTGCCATGCACATTAAAACATGGATGCATCAATACTAAAATTCTGTGCAATATGAAAAAGCCAATTATTACCTTTAAGTCATGATTTGATGAATTAAAAGTAGTATACATATAAAATTAGAAAAAAATTACACAATGCACAATTAAATGTCCAACATCATCCGATATACTTTATGAACAATATCAACCAAACTATATCTATATGGTTAAAATTCACAAACTCTCAACTTCTAACGGCAGCTAAATTTATTTGGTTTAGCTGAACAATGTAAATGCTTACTTTTTAAGCTCTATGTAGTCCTCTGGAGAGAGTTTTGGCTTGCCTGAAACTGGCTGATCATGCAGTTTGGCATACCTAAGATAGATAAAAATGTATTTTACGCAACATTATAGTGAATTAATTTATATTTCCAAAAGTATTTGGGGTTGATGGCCTGTTTACCTGTTAAGCAGCAGGTCCAGCACTTGTTTGGTGGTGGCAAAAGCTCGGTAGGTGCAGAGAAAAATAGTGACATATGTATAGTCCATGCCTTTGAAAGCTGAAACCATGTACTCCACCAGTTTCTCCAGTGTGCCAGCCTTAATGGTCCGGCCCTTGCATGTCTCGTACAAACTGAGGGCAGAGTCGGTCTCCACACCCAGCCATCGCTGCCCCTTACTAGCCGTCTGGTGGAGCTGCACCTTTCGGAGTGTGATGGTATAGATGGCACCGTCTTCTACCTCCTCTCCAATCTCCTGAACTGAGCTCTACAGATAAAGAGAAGGGTTGAGTATTCTAGTCGTTATATTCATTAGGCATTTTCTTTCATTACAACACATACAACCTTTCAACCCTTTGGGGTCGGTAAGATATTTGGGATGTTTTAAAATATTTTGCTCATGTTGTTTTGCTCAATATGCTGATTTGATGCTACAATATGCCCATTCATGCTGACAACTACTGACATGGATGAAGCATGATGCAAGCGTTTTTGGTTCTCAGTGTCACTGCAAACTTATGTGGCACCTGTGATTAATTGTGCTAATGACAAATGGTCTAAGTTCTCTCTTCGACCAACAAAGATTGACATCAATGGTCATAAAAACTAAGAATATAACTTTATACTTTCATTCAGTGGGGTCCTCATACATAATGCTAAGTTATAAACTCTGCAGTCAGTAATTTACAAAAGGCTACTATCTCAAGCACTGTTCCTGACATCATTCTGGAAAGTAAGAGGGAACTCTCAGGGAAATGTGGGAAGTGACCATGAGCTTTGCCTTAGGGAGCGAGCCAATCGTGTAAGTGTGGGTGTGTATGGTCATTAGAACAGCCTTCTCTACAGGAGAAGACTGCTTACACAGATAACCCAACCCCACGACTCTGTCCAGGAGCAGCTATGGAAACAAACACACAAGCACGCACTATTTCTGTCAAATATCACTGCTGTGGCATTTTGCATCAATGGGCAAAAAAAGGAAATGGAAATGCTTTCAGAATTTTGCACAAACCTGTAAAACACACAAGATGTTAGATGTCGACTACATGCGAGACAATTTCCCTCTGATGATTACAAACAATGAAGGCAATGGCAATCTCAGAGCATTTGGACATTTTCGATTATATTAAAAGATGAACTTAAAGAATAAAGTAAATAAAGAACTAAAAAGTAGAGGAGTGTATTTTATACTATCAATCTATCTAAGGCTGTAGGCAAGGAAACTCCCTGGATGGGCAGCCATTATTATATTATATTATATTATATTATATTATATTATATTATATTATATTATATTATATTATATTATATTATATCATATTATATTATATTATATTATATTATATTATATTATATTATATTATATTATATTATATTATAAAGGTAAACTTGGTGTATGTAAATAAAACAATTAAGAAAAGGGAAAGTAGACCACTTCAGCAAAACAATAAAACAAATCAAAAAGTGAATTCTCGCACACTTTGGAAAGCACCTCTCACTCAGTTTAGAACTAGTGGGCAACAGTAGGATCAGCCACAGAGACCTGAAAAAAAGAGAGAGAGAAAAAAAATAGGCCGGCCCTGACACAACACAGGGGCGCCATAAAGGTCTGTCTTTGACATCTGACATTTCAAAACATACACAGAACCTACACTCAGCTGTACTTTCTGAGGGAAAATCCACCTCACAACTACAGACTGCCAGCGAAAGCATGACAAATGTTTATATGGTGAAAGAATATTGTTTATCACTAATCACAGGTTTGCACTTTACCTAAATACGCTTGCTTAAAATATTGTATGAGGTGATCAAATTCACCAAAAAGCCAAATTATAACAGAACGCATTGAACACTCCTCAAGCTCTGCTCTGTGAACCCCTCGACTGCCTCTGATCCACTAAAGGCACAGGGTTTCCTGTGAAAAGACAAAGAGTGCTGTAAATATACTGCCTAACAGCTTCCTAAACAGCTGCATCCTTCACAACGTTAAGAAAACACAAAAACAATGCAGAATTTGTTCCAGTTAAAATCAGGGAGAGGTTTATAGATGTTAAGAGGACAAACCGTATTATGTGTCCTCTTTTTACTTATTCACATTATGAAACAATCAAGAAAAAACAAGAGTAAATATGTTAAAAATAGACTTTAACATCAACAGGCTATGATTTTAACTTGGCTATGATTTCACTCACTTTCCCCTTTCCTGCCTCTCACATCCATGTTTTCTCTTCATCATCATCCCACTATTCCTCCCTCTCATCCCTCTCTTTCCATTCAAGAGATCTTTCACGTCAAAAGCATCTCTGTGTGTGTCAATGTAACCCCTGTCTGTCCTCCTCATTACACAATGCTCAGCCATTATGACATTCTGAATTCAATCTATCGCACAAAGATTTTTACTTGATATGACATAACTACTCACACAAGACATTTCTTGTCAAATTAAATGTTTAAAAATGCTGTTTTTAATCATAGGAAAGTGTTGTGTGAATGTGCTGGAGCTGCTGAAGAGTCAAAGGTGTCTGTCTGGCAGACTAAATTGAAAAATAGTGCATTTGAAATGCAAGAACACACCCTGAAAGAACAACCTTTGCTGTTGTAAGAATATAAAGTGAGAAAGTAAATAGATGAGGTCAGACGAAATGAATTTGAAGCAGCAGTGATCAATCTGCTTGTCCTCCTGCTGATCATTAAAAGCCTGGCTTCAAAAGGCTAGCATTCATTCATATTTTTATTATGTGTCATAACATTGCCTAAATACCTCAGCACATGTTTGCTTTTATTGCCTTGGCTGGGTAGGACACAAAGCTATGAAAAAACATTTATACAAAACATCTGAATTCAAACCAGGCTTATTGAGTTCAAAGTATGCAAGATTGACACAAATGACATGACAGTCGGCATAAAAATACCACGCAGTTTGAAATATTGAAACACCAGGTTTATTCTTTAAATAAAATGGCATTAGAAAGTTTGGGATTTCTTTTTAAAGAAATTAATGCCTTTTACATTGAATTTCAAAAGATTATAAAGGCTTCTACATTGTTACAAAAAAGTCTATTTCAAATGAATGTTGTTCTTTTGAACTTTCTATTCATCAAAGAATCCTGAAAAACTGTATCATAGTTTCCACAATAAACTGTTTTGTGCACCAAATCAGAATGATTTTTGAAGGATAATCTGACACTGAAAAATAGAGTAATGGCTACGGATAATTTGCCATTTAAAATATATTACAACAAAAAACATTATAAATTGTAAATCAATAATATAATTAATTAAAAGTATATATTTTGTAATATTGCTATTTTTAAAGGGGGGGGGGGGGGTGAAATGCTCGTTTTCACTCAATATCCTGTTAATCTTGAGTACCTATAGAGTAGTACTGCATCCTTCATAACTCAAAAAAGTCTTTAGTTTTATTATATTCATAAGAGAAAGATAGTCTGTAACGATTTTTCCCGGAAAAACACGACCGGCTGGAGGTGTGACGTGTGGGCGGAGCAAAAGAATCACGAGCGCCAGTAGGCTTTTGCGTTGAGAGCATGTGGAAACTGACATTACCGTGAGTGAAAAACCATCATCCAAAACAAACCATGGCTTACAGTCAGATTCAGACGTTTATTTATGATCCAGAATCAGATCCCGAGGCTGAAACTGAACGAGAGCAGCAGCAGCAACGATTCGCATCTTCGAAATGCAGGGAACAAACACAAACACTTGCAGAACTCCTTTGATGCTCTGTAAAAATAAACTCCCTCCACTGGTCCCTTAATGCTGTTTTTTTTTGGTAATCTGTGCAGGGTTGTCTTGCCCTGGAAACCAAAAACACACTTCTTTTGTGACTTTTCGCGACGCTCTCGCTCTGATCAGTGAAATGTCTTTGCTCAGCCTCACTATAAGGCAGAAGTGTCCTTAAGACCCATATAAGGAAATTCCGCTCCATCTAACGTCACACAGAGCCATACTCGGAAAAAACTTTCCGAAACTTGTGACAAACCGGAAGAGGTTTTTTTGGAACAGAAATACTCCTTCAAATGTACAACTTCATTTTTGAAACTTTGTCCATGTTTAGCATGGGAATCCAACTCTTTAACAGTGTAAAAAACTCAGTATGCATGAAATATCATTTCACCCTCCCTTTAAGGAGCATCAGCTTTCACCAAAACAATGGGAAAAAGCACCGAGCTAAAAATAATTAACCTCTAATGAGCTTTCCAGTATTGACTGTATTTTGTTAATACTCTTCATTTGATAAAAGGCTTTATCAGTATTTTCCTGGCTTGGATGTTGTTAATAACTGGATGCTGCTGTCACTTATTTGGCCTGTGTTTTGGTTGTGCCAAGGTTTTTGTGAAATCTGCTCCAGCACTTCAGAATGAGATTAGCAGAGCTAAGGAAGGAATTCTCCTATAAACCCTGGAAAAAAGATTTACCAGACTTTGCCGCAGTGCAGCTTAGAAATGCTGAGTGGTTGTTGTCTGGCTCTGGTATACTGCAGATGTAAAAATAAGGAATGTATGGTATTATTCTGAGAGCAGATCATTTCTGCACATTGCAGAAGTAAAGTTGTATACATTCTATATGAAAAACAACATGTAAACAAAGTGTATATATATATTTTTTTTGAACAATGTCATGGGACCTTTTTTCATATAAATAATAAATGATGAATTTTCATTTTTGGTGAACCACTTTTACTCTTACACATATTTATTTTGCAGACCATTTATTTAAAGTGATTTACAGTGCATTCAAGCGAGCCATTTGATCAGTATGTGTGCTCCCTGGGAACTGAACTGTACCAGTTGAGCTGCTTTTCTAAATTTAAGCTAACAAACCTGATTTAACAATGGTGTACTGAGTATTTGTATTTTACGCCTTGTACTGTTGTTTAATTAAATCAGTGCTCACCTACCTATTCTTGCCTTTTCACTCTGCCACTTTCCCCTTTCCTTCCTCTCACATCCATGTTTCCTCTTCATCATCATCCCACTATTCCTCCCTCTCATCCCTCTCTTTCCATTCAAGAGATCTTTCACGACAAAAGCATCTCTGTATGTGTCAATGTAACCCCTGTCTGTCCTCCTCATTACACAATGCTCAGCCATTATGACATTCTAATTCAATCTATTACACAATGGCCTCTTTTAGAGAAAAGCAGAATTTGTAAACACTTTTAACAAACACAGGAGAACAATGACAAAATGTATTAAAGAGAAAACCCAGTGACAAAAGTGCCAGTCAATTCTCTGACCTTTGTTCACTGGTAAACAATCAAAGCATACCTTAACAATAGTGATGTTTGGATCAGTAACTTCTGTTCACTTTTATTCAGTTATTCAGTGATTGAACGTGACGTTTATGAGAATGATTTCTATTTCAAATAAATAGGCTTCTTTTGAAATTTCTATTCATCAAAAAATGGTTTCTACAAAAACATTAAGCAGCACAACTGTTTCCAACATCAAAAATAATAATAAGAAATGTTTCTTGAGCACTAAATCAGCATGTTAGAATGATTTATGAAGGATCATGAGACCCTGAAGACTGAAGTAATGGATGCTAAATATATATATATATATATATATATATAACTTATGTATAAAAGGCTCACAGTATCTTGGACCATATTAAAAATTACTTTATTTATTTACTTATTCAAAGTGGTCTGTTTCTGACAATGAAGCAGCATTAAAGTGCTCTTACTTACTCAAGACCTTACACTGGATTCTTTAAGGCAGCTGTTACGTTAAAAGATTAGCTGATCTACTTTTTAGACGTTTGTAGTTAGATAAGTCAAACATTTTCACATTAAAATTGTTGGAAAATAAATTATGATCTCTGTAATGTGGAAAAAAAACTAAGAGCACCTACAAAGGAGAATGGCTCTAGTGCTGTGCTGGGTGGAATGGGAGATTTAACCATCACTAATTGTGTAATGAGAGCTGATTAGATTTAGTGTAGTGAAGGAAAGCAGCTGGTGACACACTGGAACCTTCTTTTTGCGCGTGACTGGATTAAAGCTTATATTCCGTAAACAAGTTTTGGTGTGAACTGCTGTTTAAGTCACAACAATGTGCTGTTGGCATTGAAATGCAAGGTAAAAAAGAGGACATATTGTTCAGAAACCAGAGTCAGATATCACAAGTTTAGAATAACAACCTTTAAACCCTAAAAAAGTGTGACTGCCATGTTGACAAAACTAATAAAACTTGTGTTCAACCAAGAGAAACATTTTACACGGGAGAGCTTGAGAAGTCATGAATAGGAAATCAATAATGAAAGTCTTTCATCACATCTGACAAGTAAGTGCATTGTCACGTATAAGAGGTTCTCAAATAAAATCATTCATTCTCAGCTGACATATCTACACTGCTGTGGGAAATCTCATCATAAACAAACTCTAGAAATAACAACACCTGTAACATCGGATTAACAGGTCAGCGAAATTCCCAGATAATGAATTCCAAATTACAGCATTTCTTTCCAAGTCCTTAACCAAATCATCCTGAAGCTGTGTTTTAATACCTGAAGGGGACGTGATTATCATTTGACTTTTATTTCCACTGCCCTTTTTGAGGAGAATTTAGAAAGGGGAAAGTTGGAGACAGAGTGAATAAGAGGAAAACAGAGTGTGACGCTCTTGCCAAGATCATGGTGGATTTCTGCTTTACTTCAGGTAGGCCATCGAGAATAAAAGATTTCTGTAAATGCATTTATTCTGTCTTGACATATACATGCAGCATCAGATGCAGCTTCAGTTTAAAGACATATACAAGACAAAGATCATATAAAGTCAGAAGAATTTGTAACTGAAGCTGCAGATGAGCAAAGGTATTTGAAATCTTTCTTTTTTATTTGAAAGTTTCTAAGAGGCAATTTTCTACAAAAGAGAGAAACACTACACAATGACACAACATGCTAAAAAATGTCTAGAAAAAGAGGGATGAAACCTAAAATTGTATATATATATATATATATATATATATATATATATATATAATCTTGTGTGTATTTCTGCTTTGTAATTCATGTTTATGATATATAAGTATACATTTTTTATATAGTTAATTTTAACTAAATGAAATGACATTTCTAATATATTTCTAATATTTAATATATTATAATGTTTTAAGAGTTATGTTATGTATCTACGTGTGCATGTATGTATGCATATATACACACATACAAAAATGAAAATGAAAAGAATCATGTTTAAATCTGTATATTACCTCAAGCACAGGCAGATCAGGGTCCAAATGTGTAAAGCTATTTAAGACCACAGGGCATCCATCTCCGGCTGCGATCTCCAGCTTCACCCCATCCCAAATGTTTTTAATTTTCCATGTGCTAGATTCAAAAAGCTCGTCCAGGGACGTGGGTTTGACACCAAGGGCGTCCGACTGTATCCCCGTAATGTACACCATTACTGAAAGACTGTCACTTCTGTTTACGATGTATTAGTTCTATTTTATAGCGAACTCCATATTCTGTCATCCAGACTTCTGTTGTAGTAAGAACAAGTGCTTGTCTGCATCAGTTTGGGTGAAGGGAATACCCTGAGCTGCTAGGCCCCTCCCCTTTGCGCGAGCACAGCCATCCTCCCAGAGCACACACGTGGCCCCGCCCATTGTATGACTAATCGTGAAGTCAAGCTCCTGGGAACTCTGTTGTGAGCTACTAAAAATATCACTTTTAATCCCTTGATTATAACTTAATGTGCTATAAATAAACAAATGTAATTGAAATAAGAATGTGGTGATAATTAAAATGATGATTCATTGTTGAATTTACGGCTTAAACATTAAAGTTATTTGTGAATAAAAAGGATTTGCTCAAATAAATGTACAACAACAACAACAACAAACAATAATAATCAGTGCATTGAACTTTTCTACTGTCTACAGATCAAATTGGAACAAAATGGATTTGTCATCAAGACCGGCTCATGTTAATACATTTTCTTCCTGATCCATCTTTCCTTTGGAAAGCTAAGCTACACTGTATATGAATAACTGTATATGTAGATTATTCATGTTTCAATCTCAACTTTGTTGAGCTACAAGCCTAGTTACCACCAAACAAACAACTCCAGCATGATCTTCCCAGTGCCCTGACCCTGTCATCAATGCAGACTAATAGCGCCCTCTGCTGGAAAATACTAGTAACTTACTCTTGGAGTATGACTGCAACACTGATGCAAGGCTCCTAGGAAAACCATCCAGAGGAATACTTATTTATTTATTTATTTAGCGCGAAAGAGCAGCAGCTGCGTGAGGCATCTTCTTGGGGTGATTATGTTTTCCCTGAGGTAACCATTATGATTATATAGTGAAATCTGACTGGACAGTTGTCTGAAGGAAAAGTCTCTGTGCTGGAAGCTGTAGAGATCCTAAATATTACTTAACTTAAAAGTGCACTTAAGTGTGTGTATATATAGGAGAGATCAATATTTTAGAAAAAGGCTATTTTATTATCCATGGAGCAAATATCTCCATGTCAGGACATGGCCATCGATGTCATGCATTTGTTTACTACTTATGGTAGCAATGATAATATGTATAGCCAGTATTTGCGGCACTTTACAAAGCATAAACATAAAAGTACACCTTAAAGGGTTCATGAACTGAGAAATCAAAATTCCCTTCTTTAGACATATCATTGTCTTGAGGTCATTGTACTACAAAAATATCCTGTAAGTTTCAAAACTTTCTCGTCAAAGAACTACTTAGATCACAACAACAACAGGTTGTGGAATGTGTCATTTTATGACTTGATAATGTAACTCGATAAAGAAACCCAACGAAGAAGTTGCTCTGAAGACAACAAGATGCTGTGCAGTAGCAAGTTGTGAAAAAAAGTCTTTGCCTTCGGATCCCAAAATTAGGAAAGAGTGGATGAACTTTATTTGTCAATGACAATGACAATGTTAATGTATTTGTTGTTGGTGGAATAGATCTGCTACTCTGCTGCTGAATTGCTGCTGCTGCTGTTGGTTATTGCTGTGTTAGTAGATTATTGCTGCTGCAAGCAAGTACAGGAACTTGCTACTGCCAATACATATGTAGATATGATGCTGTGAGTTTTCAAGACATACTGCTGCTCCACAAATAGTTTATATAATAACCCATAGCAGATCTATACAGGTGGAGCTGGGGAAGGTGGAGGGCTTCAGAGGAACTCTGAAAGTGCAATGCTCAAGCTAATGCTAACCAGTCACTGAAATGTAAAGCAGCAAGCTCATTGGCTGTGTATGCAACATAAACCAATCAGTTTGTGACAAGTCATGTAATGCTAAGAATAGTATTAGTTTACCTTACGAACCCATCAGCCTGCGCCATCTAGAGTTTCATGACAGAACTTGGTATTTAATGAAGTTCCAGATCACATCAGTAAGAACTCAGTCCTTTCACTTCATTTTAAAGAAGATTCCTTTATAAACAAGGCACAATTCAATGCAGGATTTTCTGAAAGATTAAAATTAAAAGACCATGCTGTGTTGACTATATTGAATCCGACAGTAATGTCGCACCATACAAGTGTGAGTAACTGTTTTTATTATGTGGTCACTATTGCTTTGTCTGATATAACAGGTTGTTGGGTATGCATTTTTAACCTAAATCACAGCAACGTCCATCTATGAAGACTGCCATACATACACAACTGATAGCCAATCATAGCAGTGGGCGTTTACTTCTGAGTCTACAATCTATCATGTCTATTCAAACAGAGCGTTCTGATAAGGGGGTCGAAACAGGTCAGAAAATAGCCTATTACTAAATAATTGTTAAGTGGACCTCAGAGAACAGGACAAAATAACAAAAAAGGCAGTTCATGAGCCCTTTAACGAAACAAAGCAAACACTATAACAAACTCAATAGAGCAGCCAGGACCATAGCTTTCAGTATAAAGTACAAAACTGGCGATACTAATTATGCTACAATTACTTTTAGCTTTAGTTAGGATTCACATAAGCTTTTACTAATATTTCCACTGGTTACTTCCGTTAGATTTGCAGCCATAATCAGCTCAAACTGAACTGGATGAGAATAACCCTGGGATCTCTAGTTGAATTGAAACAGTTGTTAGTTATGCTCAGCTGTCACGTAGAGAGATCACACAGAGTTATTTTATACTGTAAGTTTTAGCAAACTAGCGTCACGTTATATTGCACTTAAGACATTTCGTACTTTTCTAAGTAACATTTTGTCCTAAGAATTAACCAATAACTACATAACAGCCCATCATTTTCTGCTTTACCATTAATTTATTACCATTCATAAATGTCATAATTTTTTATTATTATTATTCTGCAAGGCTGCATTAAATTGATTCAAAGTCAAAATAAAAACTATTTAATCAACAACAAAAATGAATTTATATTACAAAGAAATCATGTTCTTTTCAACTTCTATTCACCACATATATATATATATATATATATATATATATACTTTAACTAAATGTCCATGCAATATTTTTGTAACAGGGATAATGACCCATGGCACCAATAGTTTGGGATTGCTGTAACTTGTACTTAGGCTAAGGCTATCTCTGTCACAGCTGGATTTCAATTGCACAACCACTATTTGTGCTGCTCTCTGCTGAGATTGATAGATAATAGCTTGTTTTTCTCTAACAGCACCAGCATGGTATATCAATCTTTGGAGAAGCTTCATTTTATCTCTTTTGTCCTTTTGCCCAGACATACACAGTCAAAAACAAGGTGATTACAGAATCTGGAAACCCCTTTCCATTGGACACTTAAACTGGGCCAAATAACTTTTCTATTATCTTTCCTACTATCGGGAAACAAGACCATCAGAGTTCTCATATGTTAGCAAACAGTGTTCTCCCTGAACCCAGTCTCTTCTTCAACAGTACAGTGTCATGCTGAGAAAGGTCTTGTACTTTGAGAGTACACAACTTTCAAATAGGAACAAATGCAATATATATTTATATTTTCTCTTTATTGCACACTCATAATTTCAACAAATAGACAATTACACTGAGGTACCTTATCAGGGAAAACAATCAATAATGTTTTATTGATTTTGAAGTGCTTACAACACCAAAAAGCTTCTATTCTGGAATTAGAATGTGTGGAAACTGGACTTCTTAACCTTTCTTTCTTTCTTTCCTTCTTGCTTTACTATGTCAAAAAAAAAAGATAAAAATGTATGCTCTTCTCAGGCTGTGGAGAGCACCTGAAAGATACTAACACAGGCAAGAATGCTTTAAAATGAGCAGGAAGCAGCTTGTCACTCATTGGTATCCATTCACACCCACACACAAACGCTACCACCTTAAGGAAATGTCAAACTGTGGTTTGCCCCGACTTGAACAGATTTCTCTAGTACTTGCCCACTATTTTTAAAAGAAAACACTTTGCATGCTCCAGGAGCTTGAATATGTTGTATAAAGCCTTTGTACATAATCCTACAAATTAGTAACCTGCCTTATAACACTACAAACAGCATGACATATTAATAAACATAATAATGTAATTATAAAATTTTCATTTTAACTCCATTGAAATAACTAGATCTGTTCAAACCAGACCTGGAAAGATGAACTAGACAGATCTGCAGACTACTACGGGAAATAAATGGTTCTTACCTGTTTTCTTTCCTCTAAACTTTCTAAATCACAG
Organism: Carassius gibelio; assembly: GCF_023724105.1. NCBI lineage: Eukaryota > Metazoa > Chordata > Actinopteri > Cypriniformes > Cyprinidae > Carassius > Carassius gibelio. Next base: position 13,929,622 of record NC_068378.1, on the reverse strand, counting down.
TGCAGAGCTTCACTCGCGAACACACAACCCAAGCCACACCAGCGTATCAGGTGAACAAGTTCATCGATCCTGTCTTTCCAACACATAACCTTCTTGATTGAGTCTTTGTAGTGTAAACTGTAAGAGATCCTCAATCTTCTGACAGATACGAAGTGCAGAATTCTCCTTTGCCATTCGCTGACCTCAAAACACTGGCCCTGTCTGACACGTGTGGACTCAAACAGCTGTATCAATACACAGAGAACGGCGTAACACTCTCCCTTTCTCAACTGTCTCTCACTGAAGACTATAACGTTTGCTCAAGGTTACTGTGAAATCGTTTGTAGGGGCTGTGATAATCAGGCTGCTCCGGGAATTCAGTAGAATTCCCACACAAAATGAAACTGCAAGTGAAGCAATCGTAAAACCCCTAAAACCTGTGTGACAACTAACTGTTGCAACAAGAAAATCGAACCACGTGAAAGCAAATTCTATTTTTTTTTTTTAGGTATAACAGGTAACAAGATTTCTATGGTTTATTCAGCTAATTATGTAAATGAAATAGTCTACATATTGTCTTTACTTTATTCTCAGTCATTAATCTCTTATTTTTAATCTTATAAGACAGTTTTTTTTTTACAGTTTTCACATCATTTGCAGACACTGCAATGCCATTAGTTAAATTGAGAGTTCTTGGCTAGAATAAGCTGCAGCTATGGACTGTCAAAAAAACCTGACCCACAAACACAGACTGCACACACACTGGTGTTCAGGAGCCAGACCTGGTCAATGCATGTCTATGTGCCTTAAAATAATGATACGGGAGAGCAACCCAACCAAAAACAATAGCTGAATGTCCCCAAACACCTTCTTAAAAAATAGAGCAAGAACTTAATTCACCGACCCAACGTAGTAAGATTCTTTTTCACACTGAGAGCTCACATACTTTCCTTTCTCGAGTGCAACAGAAACACCATTCTGTGGCTCAGTTTATTACCCTGCTGTGTTCTCTGGAGCTTCATTGCGATATCAATTAATAAATATGAAAATAAATTGTATTATTATTTAAAAATGTTGTAAATTATTTTAAAAAATGTTCTAAGAAAATATAAGAACTTCTCCAAATATCACAGTTTATTAATGAATAAATATCATGATACAATATATAATTAAGAAATGTGTATATATAAATATAAATATATATAAATATATCTAAGACATTAGAATAAAAGATGCAAAACTATTAATAATTTATTTTCAAGAATGAGGTATGCAGAGGTATTTTGTCACCATTTTTTTTTATGTTTTGCCCTTCAAATATTTTTTAAACATGCTCATCCTGTAGTATAGTATAGTAGTTCATATTTTTAAATGAATTAATATATGTGGACAAAATTAAGCATCATGTTATCAACCCGGTTGCTCTTTATAACATTTCATTGACATTTATTCAAACAAATCCAAAACAAAACCCACAAAACTAACAGTGGATCACATCTATTTCAAGATGACTCATAAAACTTGAAGCAGTTGAAGTGCAGTACAGAAGTGGACCATATAGTATGCGATGAAGAACGTCTCAGTAACCTAGACGCATACTGCAGAACTGCTGACATATAAAAACACTTGCCACTTAGCAAAAGTAACACATGATCTTTGAACAACTCTGGACGAAATGTGCCACAGAAGAACAAAGAAAAAAAGAAAAGAATAAACAGCGACGGGCAGCATAGCAACAACATCCTGTTCAGCATGCCAAAGGTAGAGCTCACTACCGAGTGCAAGACATTCACAACTAACTCCAGACGCCGTTATCAATTAGTTGTAACACATTTAATGACGAGCAACTGCAAGAACTGACATGCTTTTACCAGAAAAGAAAGACTGTCATTAAAGTCCTCACTGGCTCTAAGCCAACATGCATGGAAACAGCAGAATACAGCCAAAGGGTAAGCACACACTTATGCTAAACGAAGACACAAGCACACACAGACACCAGCTCGCACCAGGTGAATCAGAACAAAATGACGGCAGTTTCTCTCTTACCAGATCATCCAGGATGGAGACAGGGAAATCAAACATGCACATCTTCACAGGCTGAGCCAGGGCTTTATGCAGGCTGAACAGGGATTTGTGCTCCATCTTACCCGATGGAGAGAGTGCAGGCTGCTGTCCAGGCGCCTGCTTCATATTAGGGGAATGCTGTTCCCCCTGTCTGCTCTCTCATTGATACACAACTCCCTCTCTCTCCCTCTCAGTCGTTTCCTTTCCAGAGTGAGTGCACAAAAACTACTCGGCTCTCTCTGTATTTATTTCTCTCTTACTAGTTATGCAGCACAAACAGGAACTTGCTGCAGCTGTCACTAACACTCTGCTGTCATCTACTTCTCTCGCATCAGGAGACGGTAAGAAATCTGAGTGACTCGACCTCCTCCCAGTGCTTCCTTTTGCACATTGTCTCGCTCTCTTACAATCTCCTAACCATGTAAACACCCACACCCATACATGCGACGTAGGTATGCAGGTAGATCTTGCTTTAAAATGCAGCGTCTCGACAGAACAGTGTCTCTCCCTCCCTCGTAAAGCATTACATTCAGTCCACGGCTGTTGATCACACTCCTGTTTTCCAGCTCACGGAGATATAGACGAGTTTGGAGGGGTGTTTTCTGCGCTCTGCTGTACTTCTCCCCTGATGTGCCCTTTAGAGACCCTGTGTTTGTGTATCTGAGAGCGATTCGGCAGTGGAAAAGTGCTTTCTGGCTCATGTGCTCTGTCCATTTTGTTCAAGCAACAACAAAAGTGCCTAGAGTGTGTTCTCGCTCGTGTGACCAGTCTGTCCAGTGACCTGTGCAGCTGGGAGTGTGGGTCTGGATCCTACAACACACACACATAAATTGCAGACAAACACTCGGAACCATTAAAGAGTTGAAAAAAATTGCAGTGCCGTATCATTCGATCTAGGTCACAAAGCTTTTTGACCACAAACAGCTGTTCTATACTAAAATCTGCCTTAAACCCAACAGTATATGAGACATTTATCTAGCACTCCACGCAAGTTAAGGGATGTGCACAAATGTAAATGCTGGAATCGTTCATATCCTGTCATGCAACAAGACAAAAAAGTATAAATATGAATAAGGTTTGTTACTGAAGGGTTGCATGTGATGATTATCTATACAGCAGCATAGTTGAGGACCACGGGGAGGTTGCACTCTATTATGAAAGCACAGACTGTGGGAACTGTTTTGAAATGCAGAGGGTCTCCTACGCAGCCATAGAGAGATGTGGTTGCCATGGAGACAGCAAACGCTCAACCTTTGAAAAGAGATGCCTAGAGGAACTGCAATAAAGTCCACAGAGACAACTGTACTTGCACAAGAACACCATACCTCACCACAAAGACGTATGCACAAAAGCAGTTTCCAAGTTTGTCTCAGATTTATGCGCTTTAGTTGCATTCTGTAGTCTGTGCAGCACGTTAAGAGTCTGGTGACATTTAGAATTCACATAGAATATGCACTAACATGCCTTGCCTACATTCCATTCACGTTCAGACATGCAAGTTGGCTTGTGAACAACTTGGAAGTTGAAACACTACCTCTCACGTATGATGGTTGTAAGAGATCAAACACAGACCAAGGAGATACAAAACATTTTAAAATGTTACAATACATCACTCAATTTTATATAGTGTTTTATATCCATAATATTTTATCTAAATAAAAAATAAAACACTGAAACTACCATCAATTGCTTATGTGCTACAAGTGAATCTAGGCATTACAACATTATAATTTACAGTATGAAAAATAGATATTCATTTTGAGATTTGCTAAAGATTTTGATAAGATATTGTTAATACAGAGTATTTGGAGAATTAGCATTGAAATTTTTTTGTACTCATGATAGATGAAAGTAAATGTAATCTAAATGTAAAGCGGGACATGAGCATGAACCAGTATTTGATTACATTTTTAGGGTCAGTGATATATTGAACGAAAGAATTTCTTTCAAAGAATCCCGATCAACTGTTTTCAACATTGATGATATTTAGAAATGTTTTTATGCACCAAATCAGAATGGTTTCTGAAGGATGTGACACTGACAACTGGAGTAATGGCTGCTGAAAAGAAAATCTAATTTTAAAATATATTTAAAAATTAAAAACATAATTTTACATTGCAATAACATTGTTCTTTTTGATCAAATGTATGCAATCTTGGCGAACATAAGAGGCTTCTTTTAAAAAAGATAGTGTCCTCTGGCAAGGACCCCTGCTTTTATAAAACTAAGAAGAACTGTGTGTTGTAGAATGAGAGGTAATAGATAGGAAGTGCAACTTCTGTCTGAATGCACACAGAGATCCAACTCCGCACAAAGACAAGGCAGGGTGGTGTTGGAGAGCTACTGTTGGAGCTGTTCACTTTAATGTTCCACTCGGCCTCAGGACACTGGCAATGGAATCATGAAGAAATGTGACACGTAGATGGGAAACTTCTCTCTCTCTAGATAAAATTTTCCAAGGGCTGTACTTCGACAACTGCATGTATGACAGCATGAATACAGCTACTGTGCTGTTAAGAATGATTCTATTAAAATATATATAATTTCTACTGTAGACACTCAAAATGTTATTAGTCACAAGTCTAGCAATATGAATCTGTTATATAGCTTTAAAGTAATATATGTCAACGGCAATAGCTGTAACTCTTAGACCTCTAAACTGTAAGACCAGTGGGGACAGATACACAACATATTGCCAAAGAGGATACCACAAAAATTCTGCATCCTTTTTATTGTGTAATGACTCATCACTTATAACATGCTGTAAACAACTGTCTGAACATTCTTAAAGCTTTTCCTTTGTTTATAACATTAGTTAAACAATGCTGAGTGCCCCTTTTCCTGACACAGAACATTTTACTTTTCCAGCTTCCATATCACTATAGAACAGACAATGTATGAAACACAGTTACTGACAGAAAGAAAGAAAGAATAAACAGCTGCAATGTAACTTATTCTTCCAAATCAATAATTTGATGGTAAAATGCCTGAAAATAAATTGTTAATACGCCTCCTGCCGGGGACCCACACTGTGAAACTGCTTAGTTCAAAGAGTCTTTGGGCATTAACATGCGATCACCATGATCAAGCAGATCAGATCATCAGTCAGTCAGATCACGGCGTGTTTACACTTGGCAACATCAACTGGCTGTTCTATCTGGATAACCCTGCGTAATGATTAAATAAGTCTGCAGAGAATGGCCCAGTGCAAAGTCAACCTGAAATGTTGGGTTTTCTTTTGAAAATCATTTTCACCCTATATAATGATAAAAATCCACCCAGTGTTTTTTTTTTTCTTGATAAATAATTTTCCATTTCTCAAATCAAGCCATGATAGTTTAATTGACAGTAGCGTTTCAGCACAGACTGGACTGGTGTCTTACCTTAGACCCGCCCTGAGTGAGCTGTCACAGTCCACCAGTTTCACCACCGCTGGAGCAGATGTAGACAAGAATGTCTTCTAAGCGATTGAGCTGTGGTGTTCTGTATATATATATATATATATATATATATATATATATATATATATATATATATATATATATATATATATATACAGAACATACATCTTTCTGATATATTATGCATCAGCTCATCAAGTTCTTTGTTTATACCCCAACAGCAACTCAAGGATTCTTCTGTAATAGTTAGTGTTTTGAAGACATACCTGGTAAGCAAGTGAGTATCTTGGGAGTATCAAATCTATGTATGTTCCTGTCAGAATTAATTTATTTTAAGCGCTATTAATGGTAGCATTAACATATTGGTATATTTGGTACATTGGTATATTTGTGTATTATATTCAATTAGAAACGTTTTTTGTTTGTTTGTTTATTTTTTATGGACCCCAAATATGGTTATTCTTCCGACAATAGAAAGTTTTCTTTACAGAATTGACTGGAAATTGACAGTTGAATGTTTTTCTAAAGTTGGAGGGGGGTTGATTGAGAGCGAACTTTTGAGTACTGTATTCAGTTTTGTAATAGTTGCTTTGCTTTAGGCACAGGCCTATCTAAATTGTTATTGGTCCCACGTAGTGATCTACTGTTAAAATTAAAATGTTTTACCTCTTCCCAACAGGGAAAACCACCAACAATCAAGAATGCTTGATTATTTGGTGTCATGGCTTTGCAATCAAAAAATGTCAGTTTAATGGAAGTCAATGGGGCAAAAACAGCCACGAACAATAAATGAGGGAGAAAAAGTTAAAATCTAATCCTGCACAAAAACTAACAATGCATCAAAGCCGATGTTGTTATTAATCTTTGACATGCCCAAGATTGTGATAAAAGGTAAAAAAATATCCAGCCCACAATCTCTTTTTATATTGAAAATAAGTAATTGTGTGTGTTTTTCTTCCCAAATCAGTGACATCATTTATAAACTTGGTAATTAAAGAGTTAAAATTTTGAATAAAAAAATAAAAACATTTGGTAGTTTTGATCAGGACTGAGGTTGATTAATAGATTTATGCAAAACAAATGAGAAAAAAAATATTTATCTGATAGATTTTTACAGCAGTTTAATTTAGTGGATGTTTTCATCCACAAACATAACGAAAGGGTAGTGAATTTGCCCACAGTGTATTGTTGAGTTTTTACAAATTTTCAAAGCATTTTCCCAAAATATGTGTCAAAACCACCAGATGGTTAATCACCAGATCCTCCTATCAACCCTACTGGCAAATGGCATCTCAGGAATCACACTTCAATGGTTTGAGTCTTACCTATCAGATAGGTCCTTCAAAGTATCATGGAGAGGTGAGGTGTCCAAGTCTCAACATCTAACTACTGGGGTGCCTCAGGGCTCAGTTCTTGGACCACTTGGACTACATGGCATCATTAGGTCCTGTCATTCAGAAACATGGCTCAGCTTGTCTAACAGACATTTCTTCCTGGATGATGGACCATCACCTTCAACTCAACCTTGCCAAGACAGAACTGCTTGTGATTCCAACAAACCCATCGTTCCATCACAATTTCACCATCAAGTTAGGCACATCAACCATAAACAGCTAGAAGCCTTGGAGTTATGATTGATGATCAGCTGACTTTCTCAGACCACATTGCTAAAACTGTCTGATCCTGCAGATTTGCTTTATTCAACATCAAGAAGATCAAGCCCTTTCTTTCGGAACATTCTGCAAAACTCCTTGTTCAAGCTCTTGTTCTGTCCAGGCTGGACTATTGCAATGCCCTCTTGGCAGGTCTTCCAGCCAATTCTATCAAACCTTTACAATTAATTCAGAACGTGGCAGCAAGATTAATTTTTAATGAGCCAAAAAGAATACACGTCACACCTCTGTTTGTCAATTTGCACTACTTCCAATAGCTGCTCGCATAAAATTCAAGGCATTGATGTTTGCCTACAAAACTACCACTGGCTCTGCACCTATTTACCTAAATTTGTTACTTCAGACTTATGTGCCCTCTAGAAGTTTGCGTTCTGCAAGTGAACGTCGCTTGATTGTGCCTGGTGGAATGAACTGCCCAACTCAATCCGAGTCCTTAGCGATCTTCAAGATTCGGCTTAAAACCCATCTCTTCCATCTTTATTTGACCATCTAACTTTAACACTCACTATTTTAATTCTATTCTTTAAAAAATCTAACTACCTTTCTAATCTTTTTGTATTCTATTTTCTTTTCATTTATTATGCAATTGTATATGTATGTGTGTGTGTATGTGTAAAGACCTCTAACTAGCTTACTCTATTCTTTTATTTTTTAATCTGTTTTCTTTTTTTTATTATATTATTTAAAATCCCATGCTACGTGTACTGTGTTAACCTGAGATTTGTTATAGCACTTATATATCATTGCTCTTTTTGTTGTTTTTGATTGCTTCCACTGTCTTCATCTGTAAGTAGCTTTGGATAAAAGCGTCTGCTAAATGAATAAATGTAAATGTAAAATAAAATTTGTCACCAAATATCATTCCATTTGCTGAAACACAGAGAAAGTTGTGGCCAAAATAAGACTCAACTTTACCCCACAGTGGACGAAAACGTCCCCAACAACACATAAGGGTTAAGAGATTTTGGAAAAAACTGGAAGGCTTGTGACTGTCCCATTAACTGGCAAGTAAAATACATATATATTTACCCTTTTACCCTATTTGCAGTCGCCTCACTGAGTTGAGTGATGAGAGGAGAAGTCCTGCACACAGAGAGAGGGGCTTCTCAGCCGTCTACACTCCCTCAACTCAGAGCACAGCTACCAAACTGGAAAACCAGAGATTCAAGGCAATAATAAAAAAAATAAAAAATCAGTCTAGATCTAGACTGTTCTTTTTGTTCACCCCCCTTGAAAATTTATAGAAAATCACGAGCAAAAGTTATTTCTCTTAAATATTTAAGCAGCTAGATATCACTATTTGTACAATGAAACGAGCAAAAGTCACTCTGGTAACATTGCTTTTATTCAAGCCCATCAATCTCTGAAAAATTCTAAAAATCATTATCCAGTAAAGATGAACCACTGGAAAGGTCATTGAATTTCATAAGTCAAAAACTGAGACGAGTCGATGTTTTTGGGAATCAGCAACATGCCACTTTTATTTTCCTTACATGTCAAATATTCATAGTTGCACTTGCATTAAGATGGTCTAGAAACGGTTTATGAGTTTCATTTTTCGGATGGAGAAGTGATTTCGGTGCAAACTTCAAGACATAAAGAACCAGCTGGAACAAGTGAAACGCGACAAGCGCAGCCTGCAGAACTACGTCCACTACCTTAAGGCTTCATACACAAGTGTGTTTGGAGACACTGCTTTAACAAGCTGATTGAATCTCCATATCTAAACACCATAAATGAGCCATTTCTTTATTTATTGAAGTTATTCTTAACGCTTTTAATATACATTAAATGACCTCAATGATTTCTTCTGATGATCTTTTAATAAAAGTGCAAAACAAAATCTCTAATGTTCGTTTCTTTATTAAAAAAAAAAAAAAATCACAATTAATGAAACTGTCACAATATTCCTCAAAATACATATAAAAAACACTTGATAGAGCCATTCACTATGACTAATCTGGGATTAATCACTGTCACTTTCCCCCTCACTGTCGGCTTCATTAACGTCCATGCTGAACTTGTATTCCTGGTCGCAGCCCATGTAGGCATCGCTCATGAAGTACAGTGTGTAGTTGTGCACACCAACAACAGGTGCCACAAAGTCAAGTTTCACCTGAGGGAAGAAAACAGACTCAATGTCAATGTTTTTTTTTACTACAATTAGAGTATTAAAAAAAGACAGGAATAATGCACTACTGCCTTGGACATAAAAGCAGGACTGACCTTGGCCTTCTGTTGAAGAGTTAGCCTCTTGATTGAGATGAGACTGTTTGATTTGGGGTCTCCAATAACAACCCACCAGCCTTCTTCACGTTTCTGCACAAAACAAACAATGTCATGAAGTAATGCTGCATTTCTATTAAATAACTTTGAAACTGTTTATCTTGTTGTAGATTGGGGTCAGTTCGTTTTTCTTTTTTTAAGAAATTAGCTTCTATTCAGCACAGATGGTTGAAATTGAATAAAAGTCATAAAGACTTGGATTACAATTAAAAATGTATTTAAACAAAAAACATTTCAGTAATATTTCAAGATATTGTTTTTTTTCTTTTTTCCACTGTATTTCTGATGAAGTAAATGCAGCATGCGTGAGCATGACACTTTATTTAGAATTTTTCTTTTTACAAATCTTACAGTCCCAAATTTTTTGAGCATTATTTTAAATACAGAGTTTGTCGATAGAAACTCACCTGAGGGAACAGTGGAGCAATGACAGGACCTGTAACTTCCTCTTCTCGCTCCAACTGCACTTGGACGACCACTGGATTTCCACTGTGAGCACAAGAAGATCAATTAATATCTTCAGTTATTAATGGTAAGAATTATTAAAATGTACACCCATGCAAGGTTACGCGTTTTCAACTGAAGCCTTTTGCATTTTGAGTTCAGTCCGTACCTCTTGATGTTGTCTTTTTCAGCCACTTCGTATGACAGTTCAATGTTGGGATAGCGGTTACAGAAGCGTGCCACGTCCGCCATTTGTACATCTGTAAGCTGCAGAAGACCAGTGCGATCCTCGTCTTCCATCTCCATGATGTCGAAGATGCTCTCCACACCCTATACACGGTCACAGAACAGATATGAGTGAGACAACCAAAAGATAAAGTTTAGCATTTAGATGATGATGACCCAGTTCTCACCTTGTCTGTGCAGCGCTTGATGTGTTCAGAAGTGAAGTGGGGTAGCTGTTTGAGGTATGAGTCTTTGGACCACATAGCTTGGGTGACCATCTGAGCCAGCTCCATGGCAGCCAGCGCCGGACTCAACCAGCCGTTACTGGAGAGCACGTCCACACAGGCCTGGATCAGCCTCACAGCCTGAAAACACAGGCAAGAGAAGAGCAGAAACACTTAGGAAACATTTCATTAAAAAAAGTTATATAATATTATTAAAAATAATCATCTCTTTTAAAAAGGGTCTCTTGTGCTCACAAATACTTCTCTTTAACAACATTTGAAAATATATTAAAACTAAAAAGTAAAACCTATACATTCAAAAATTTAAATGCACACAAAAATGCATTTAATTATTAATTTGTATGGACTGGGGCCACTAAAACTTTTTTTGTTGAGCTGTGAATCAGGTTCACTGTGTGCTCAAAGTGTTTCCCCTCACTTTGCTTAGGATCTCCTCAGTATCTGACTGGAGCTCAGCGCTCAGCTGCATGCGGGACAGATGAGCCTGGAGCAGCAGGTTGGTCTTCACATGAGGGTCGTTGAATTTGGGGTTGTTCAGTTTGTGAGGAACTTTCTGAGCCAGCTGAAAAAGTACAAAAAAACAAAAAAGTTAAATGGAGAGCTCCGATGCTATGATTATACTCCGTCATTAAAGTAAAGTGTATTTTTACTAACCTGCCGCAGCAGAGTGTCTTCATGGTGCCTGATGGGAATGTTTTTATACTCTGCAGCATTGGAGATGATCTCGATGAGACCACGGACCTTTGTCTTGGCGTTCAGTGACATACTAAACAGCTCTGGAGAGAGGACAAACACAGATAACAGTTGCATCAGATGAGATGGATGTAGCAAGACAATCAAGAGGCATGTTTGAAGCATGGGGATTATGTTCCAATTCTGTACGAAATCCCAACCCTACATCCTTTTTCAATAATCAATTACACTCGGATGTATCTCACAATGCAGGAGAGAAGATCTGTTGCTTCTTGTTTCAAAGAGACTTCACAAAAGTGTGTTAAACAGAGAGAGTCCTCACCAATGGTGGTGTAGTTTATGTAGTAATAGGCTGCGATCATGCCCAGATTCAGAGGTGCCACATCCATCTCATCCTCGATGCTGATGCACTTGGACTGCTCCAGATCTTGCAAGGTGTTTTCCACCAGTTCAGACAGATGATCTGACAGGTGACGATGAGACATACCTGTAAAACAAAGATATTTTAGTCTCTGATGCACACACACACAAAAAAAAAAGTTACAATTGCATTGTTGCTTGACTTTACACATGTATTCATGTTGCATCAAACTCTAGATTTTGTAGCATGAAGTCTAGATTTTGAATATCAAATCCATTTGTTCTGCTGTAGTGAGAATTGTGGTCATTTGAATGCTTGTGGTTCCTCACCCTGCAGGTTGTAGTAGTTGGGGTTCTGGGTCATGCGGCGATACAGAAACGTCCATGTCATGTAGTCTACAGCGTCCTGTTTGTTCTCCACCGTCTTGGTGACGATTTCAGCATTGAAATGGTCGTGAAGACAGTGGTCCAGGTGAGACTCCACAGGCAGAGGCTCGTAGAGAAACTTCTTGAAGAAATCCTAAAGAACAAAGATGTTCAAAATTAATAAGAGTTAATCACCAACGGTGATCTTAAATCAAGAAAATCTGTGGATTAGTTGAAGCTTTACCTTTTTGGACCCTTGACACATGATAACACAACGGCCCTCGTCATCCTGGAGAGGACGGTTAGCCTTTCCTACCATTTGAAGCACATCATAGATTGGGTAGTCCACATATCTAGTTGGAGAAAGACATTTATGAGCAATACACATGCAAAGAGTAAATACTTGTGACTGCATCAATCATTTGAGCCCTCTAATGATAAGAAAACACTTACGCATGGATTTTTCCGTTGTAGTACTGCGTGTCCATGACAATCACCAGGTGGGCCGAGATGTTGGTGCCCCAGCAGAGAGAACGAGATGCTACCATCACCTGAATGGCACCTGGCATGAAAGAGCAGGAGGGTGCAATGTGAAATCTTATATCAATATATTCCTGTCATTATATGAAATTAAGATCAATTAATCAGAGAATTACCTAAATTAATTTAATTTTCTTTCAACTTACTCATGACTGCTCAAAAACATACACCTTGTATATTCATTTTCTAACAAAACATCAGTACTACTCTGAAAGGTTTTCGAACAAATTATACTCGTTTTACAAATCGTTAGGTTTCATGTGTCTTACCAGAAGTGAAGAGATGCTCCACAATCCTGCGCTCCGTAGGTGAAAGGCCCTCATGAAGGTATCCCACCCCATTAGAGAGGGTCTCCTTCAGTGTAACATCAGACAGATTCTCCATGAATGGAGCCAGGTCCTTCTCAGTTGAACGCAGGAACCTACAAGGGATGTAAATAAGGAGAGAGGTCAGATGCCTGATGTCACTCAGGAAAAGAGCTGATCAAAGAAGAGTCTATATTAGTGTAGAGATGTGATATCGATCTGCTCCCAGCACCTTTGTGGGACCACGTCTGCAGCACAGAATGTGAGGATATCGATAGCAGTGAGACGAGTCTGACGTCTCGATGGCACGAACACCAGCACTGGCTTGGATGGGGAATGTTTCATTATGGCGTGATACACTGGTTTAGCCATGGACAGCAGACGAGTCTGTGTGTGACTCACATTGAAGCCCTAAGGAGAGGGGAAAGCACAGTGAGGAACACGAAATAAAATTTCACCAAATGTAGCAGTCAAGATTGTGCCTAAACATTACATAAAATTAAGCAACAGAGCTTCAGACCAACCTGGATGTGAAGTTCAAGAGGAACCGGCCTGACATTGGGATGGAAGTTGAAGGTGGCTGTAGTGCTGCAGCCAAGCCAGTGGGCCACATCTTTAGCATTGGACAGAGAGGAGCTAAGGGCCACGATACGGATGGGACGCTCAATCTGAGAGGAGATGTACCTCATCCTGGAGCAAATCACCTCCAGCACAGGCTACAAGAGACAGAAAATTAAAAATAAACCAAAATAAATGATCTCTGGTGACTTAACAGCTCACTAATATAGTTCAGAAACCATAATAAACCAACACTTACTCCATTGTCACCACCAATCAGATGAACCTCGTCTACAATGAAGAGACTAACGTTCTGCACATTCTTCCTCTGTTTCCAGCGGCGGGATAAGATGTCCCACTTGTCTGGGGTGCTGATGATGATGTCGCCTTTACCCAGCAACTTGAGGTCAGTGCTTGTCTCACCGGTGAGCAGGACAACCTTCTTACTCAAAGTATCCTGGAACTTCTGGTGCCAGTCAACAAAGACCTGCACAGAAAAAAAAAAGTCTCAATGATTAAATGTAATTCCTCATTTCACTGACTTTCTTAATTTTATAGAAATTCCACATCAAGACATTTATTTCCAGAAGGGAGATATTTATGGACATACCTGTTCGGCCAGAGCCTCCATGGGTGTGATGTAGACACAGCGGCCCTCTGGGTTGTGAAGGAGCATCCTAAGAATGGCAAACTCAGCACATATGGTCTTCCCGCTGCCAGTGGGGGCGCCAACAAAGACGTTATCATCGCTGTTGTACAACGCATTGAACACTGAGGAAAACAAGAATAGTTTCATTTAAAAGGTACTTTGAAGATCTTAGTCAAATATGTAGTGTGTTGTGGATGATCTACAAAAGGCAGGTACCTTGGGTCTGGATTGGGTTAAAAAAGGGAAACTTCTGGTAGAGGCTCTCGAAGGCTGTGTTTCTTAGAGCAGACACAGGCAATGGCTGCAGGTCCAGCAGCTCGGTGGGGGGAGGATATTTCTCAGGAAGGATCAGGTGACGGAAAGAAACAGGCAGCTGTGTCTCACATGCTTGGAAAAAAAAGGGAGAGAGAAAAAAAATCTTCAGACTTCATTTCAGACTTCTTTAATACCTCCAATGCTTTATTAACCTTACAAACAGTACTATTGTTTTTGGTCACTACGTCAAAACCATAATGAATTAGAATTTATATTTTTCAATATGGTTTAGTAATTTGTTCTGCAGTATTAAGTTGTAAACTTACACAGCCAACGGTCTGAAGATATGCGAATGAAGTATTGTGGTGGCAGCGGCTCAAACACGGGCACAAAGAAAGTAACAAGATGCTCATCCTGAGCGTACTTGGCCTTCAGGAGGAAGTACTCATGATGAAGAACGACCTCACTGTCCACATCCTCCACTAAGATCCAGAAGGCCTCAGATGAGCCGTGCATCTGTAAGCAGCAGACATATAGCCGTCAGTTCAATGACAAAATTCTTAAAATGAAGGAAAAAAATTATATATATATAATATTTTATATAATTATTTATTCTTGTGAAGATGAAACTTGTAATATAACTAATAGTCATTTACAGATCTTTTTTGAGACTGACCTTGTCATCCCACTGGAAATCCGGTGTGATGGTGAGCTCCACTTTCAGAGTAGAGCGTGTGATGGGCTGCAAATGAACTGCCAGGTCCAGCTTTGGGAACTGATGGACATACTTATGAATGGTCTTACCCATCTTTGGCATGCGGATTAACTCACCTGAAAGGTTTAAACACAGATCATGAGACAACTACATAAAATTCATAAAAAACACTTGTAGAGACACCTGCATATAAAGACAAAACTTGGCTAGCACAACGTATTGATAACCACTATTCACCAATTTCGTTGTGGTTCAGATCATAGAGGCGCTCAAAGGGAAAGTTCTTCTTCTCTATCTTTTTGATGACCTCCTCTGGAAGCTTACGGAACTGGCGCAAGGGAGACATCGACTGCCACCTTGAAGGAAAGAAAGCCAACAGAATGAACATCACATTGGATAATAAGCAAAACATTTAAGTGGCAAAATCAGCAGCATCTTGACAGCTTACATCCTTTTGTCGATCATCTTGCAAAGGTTCAAAGTCTTGTCGGTAAGTTGGGCCCAGCCTCTGCTCAGGACAATCTCAAAAATTGCCCTCATAAGCCTGCCAGCACTCTGTAGAATAAAACAGAACATTAATACAGAAAATCTATGCATATTCACTGATTTTTAAGAGATTCAATTGATGGTTGTTCTTTAGGCCTTTACATAAGACAAGATAAGGTCACTAACCTGCGTCACATAGACCATGTCAGCCATGAGAGCAAAGCCCTCCAGTTTGAGCTGAGATATATATGCCTGCAGCAGCACATTAATCTGAGAAACAGATGTCACATTCAATTTAAGAGAAACAATCATAATCATAATTAAATGCATATCCGTATTTAAAGTTAGATCTTAAAATGCATTTACCTTTGCACTGGGCTCTTCAATGCTTTCCTTCACTGGAATAGGGACTCTCTCAAGCAGTTTCTGAAGCTCAAGTTTTTCTTCCTGTCAATCAGAACATCACAACCATGTTTATTAGATCCTGGTGGTAGAGGGTTGTTCAAATGTTTCAGCAGGTTTAATTAGATAAGGCACGTACCTCTCTGACGGTGATGTTTCTGAACTCAGAGGAGAGCGAGAACACCCTGAAGAGCTCAATCTCACTCAGTGTAGGCTTCAGCAGCTGGTTGTAAGTCATTATGGACTCGTGGGTGATGTAGAAATGACTGGCAATGCGGCCTAGGTCTGTCACCTACAACACAACAAATTAAATTATTTAAACCACATCTGTTGCAGTCATTTAAAATGTAATTGATGTGTTTAGATGGGCCTGCTGAAATCCATTATGCTGGGTTGGGTATTTCAAGCTGGTACAACCTCTTGAAATACAATAAATAAGAATTTATTGTGCATAAGGGGGTTAATATGACAAACTGTGTGTACCTGAAAGTTGCCAGATCTCTTGTCATATTTGACCAAGTTGTTCTTCTCCAAGACGGTGGCTGCCGTGTGCACCAGGTCCATCCTGCGTCGCTCCAGCAGGGGGTCAATGCTGCGGTCGTCATGGGAGACGGCATATAGAGTGGGGTTCCGCAACATCCGGACATAAAGGTATGTGTAACCCAGCCAATTTACAGCATCCTGTAAACAGTAACAAATAGAGCAATAGATGCTTACATATTTTCAATAAAAGATTTTTTTCAATATGCTTAAATAACAATATAAAAACTACTTTTTCAATTTTGGAAACAAATGATACATAAAACCACATGCACATAAAATTATAATAAAAGCTTTTTTTTATATTAAAAAATGAAAATAAAATTGCCTATTACATTTAACATTAATTTCACAATATAAGAGTACCGTATATATATATATATATATATATATATATATATATATATATATATATATATATATATATATATATATATATATATAAAAATGGCTAATAATAAAAAAAAATGGCTGACTAATGAACATTTGCGTGTCTATTTAAAGCTCACCTTGGCATTCTGCACATTGCCCAACACTATCTCTGCATTGAGCATGTCTGGTAGTTTGGCCACCATCTGGCTCTCGATGGGCAGCTGCTGATTGAGCAAGGACAGATAATACTGCAGCTCTCCATGTGAAGTGATCAAAATACCCTCTCCCTTAGAGTCATACTGAGGCCTGCCAGCACGACCCAGCATCTGCGTCACAAAGGTTGAGTGGAAATTGAGACATTACTTGTCATCCATTTAACTAATCATGATACAGAGTATGTGTAGAAATACTACTGACCTGTAGGATATCCAGGGCTCCTAGCTCAGTCCATCTGCCTTTCTCTGGGCTGTACACCTGTGTGCCTTTGATGATGACAGTGTGCGCTGGCAAGTTCACACCCCAGGCCAGAGTGGCCGTAGACACCAATACCTAGGAAACACACATTCACGGTTCAATACTCTTGGTTTCAAAATAAGAAATAATCAGAAGCGTTCTTGACATTGCTGAATTGCATACTAACCTGAATGTGACGGTCAGCAAACAGATCCTCTACCAACGTTCTGTCCACTCTGGTCATTCCAGCATGGTGAATAGCAAAACTATATGGCAACAGATCTTTCAGCTCCAGGTTCTGTCAACGGAAAGTAAACAAATAGTCATCCAATATCCAACATCCACAATAAATGTGTTCAGTTACAACCAGATTATGAATCTGGGGACTTTTTATTGTACTAATCTCACAAGGAAAAAACATCTATAAAATAAATGGTTTTCTGGATTAATAGCTACTGGACATGAAATCAGCTCAAACAATGATGTGAGTCTGGGGTAGGATGAAATGTTCACCAAACAACAGCAGACAAGTGAAATGTCTGAAACTGGTTTGAAAATTAAATAAAAAATAAATAAACGGAGTAACAATTTATTATTTATTATAAATTATAGCCAATTATAATTTACTGTTGGAGTCATAAAAATTACAATAACTTATAATTTATGTTTGCAACTTTAATTAAAACAGTTGTAGGTTATCGTTATATTGTGTTTGTAAGACAATATACACTACATGTGCTAAATGCAGGTGAGGGTACTACACTCTAAAACATAAGCCAAAAATCTATATTTCTTTGTGAAAGAGTTCATGTAGGTCTTATTTCCAGTGTACATCAGTTTGAGGTCGTATCTGATGTCCAGCACTTTTGTGGTAGTTGTGATCTGACCTTGCACTGCTCTGCCTCAGTCCTCAGGACCTCAGTGGAGGCCGAACCTTCTCTCAGGAACAAACCCAGTGTGTCCTTCTCCAAACACATGTCCCTGATCGCACGTGCCGTCTTTCCGGTCTCCTTTCTCGAGTGCACAAACACCAACACCTAGGAAAAAAAAGAAATAAATGTTCAGGAAACAGAAGGGTGACTGAAACACATGATAGAATATATATTTGACTACAAAGAACCAGTCAGGTTTATAGTGTTCAGTTTCACCTGATTCTTTCCTGCATGTTCCATGATCTTCTCATAGACGATCTCATTCATAATCTGGAAACGCTTGATAGCCTTCTTTTCTGTAATTCCTACATAGGTTTGTTCCAGAGGCACAGGCCGGAAACTAGTAAGAGAAAAACATCCAAAATACATATTTTATTATACCTATTTAAAAAAAACCTATTTAAATTTATCTGCATACTGCTGCAGAAGACTTTTTCTCCACATCAGTCCATTTCTCACCTGTTGTCAAAATAGAAGAGCCCCTTGGATGGATCTACACGAAGGCAGGTCGCCACATCCTCATAGTTGGGCAGTGTGGCACTGAGGCCAATGAGCCTCACATCTTCCTGTGTCAGTTCCACATTGCGGATGGTTCGAGCAATCAGGGATTCCAGAACGGGGCCACGGTCATCATGCAGCAAGTGGATCTCATCCTGTATGACAGATCGCAACACATCGACTTGGAAAAACATGTAAGAAAAACTTTACAAAAGAGAATCTGACTCTACTAAATTACTTACGATGATGATAAGGCGCACAAGCTGCGTATATGTGCGTTCTCCTCCTTTCCGGGTGATGATGTCCCATTTCTCTGGGGTGCACACAATAATCTGGGTGGCGTTAATTTCCTCCTTACACAGCTGATGGTCTCCAGTCAGCTCAGAAACAACGATGCCATAGCTAGCCAAGCGCTGTAGACAGACCAAAAATGTTATATGAATGTACGAATGAATGAAGCCTTTTTATGGACATTAAATACTTTCATTATTTTAAACAAGTCTAAATTTGTAAATGTAATTCTATTCATAGCTAATAATTTATAAGAAACCGAATTACAGGAAATGATGAGGAAAAGGATAATGTAGTCTTACCTTGCCAAAGCTTCCCACCATCTCCTGTACCAGTGAGCGCATGGGAGCGATGTAGATGATTTTAAAATCATCAACATTGATGGTGCCATCCATGTTAATGTGCTTTCCGATCTCTCGGAGCATTGCCATGAGAGCAACATTAGTTTTGCCAGCACCCTGCAGATCAAAGAGAGAGATTAAAAACAAAAGCCTCAGTCTCTTTTAGAATAAATATCTTACGGCTAAATGTACAATTCAAATTAATTCCTATATTACATAATATTTATTTCACATTAAGTTTTTAATGGAAATGTTCATTTTAAGCCAGCGCCTGGACAGTTGCGCCTTTATCAGACTAACCGTTGGCGCGCAAACCAGCAGGTTCTCATCTGTGTCCATCGTGGTTTTGAAGAGTTTACTCTGTATGCGATTCAAGGTTTTGAATCCTTCGAATCCAGCTTGGGCATATTTGGGCAGCTTCTCAATCGCCACCAATGTCTAAAGAAAAAAAATTAGACAATCCTTATGAGACAAAAGAGAAATTACATAGGGCCAATCAACCAGTAATTAAAAATTTTTTTTTTAAGAAATTAACACTTATTCAGTATGCATTAAATTGATCAGAAGTGACATTATATTATATGTAATATACTATATTAAAATAAATGCTGTTCTTTCTATTCATCAAAATGTCCAGAAAAATTTTATCACAAAAACACTAAACACTACAACCAGTTTAACACTGATAAGAATTGTTTCTTCAAATCAGCATGTCAGAACAATTTCTGAAGGATAATATGACACTGACGACTGCATTAATGGTTGTTGAAAATTCAGCTCTGCCTTTACAAGAATAAGTAGCATTTTTTAAATATATAAAATAGTTAACCGTTTTAACGGTTAGCAAAACAGACTTCTTTCTTTCTTTCTTACTGACCTCAAACTTTTGAAAGGCAGTGTATATTTGTGTGGTAATTTAATGTAATAATCAAACAACCCGAAACCCCCCACAGAACGACCCATTTATCCCAACTTGAAGAAAATGTCTCACAAAATAGAGGAAAATACCTCATCATCACCAAAGGGTTTGGTTTTGAGAGCGGGCACATGGACCTCCTCATAACCTTTCCTCTGTTTGCGGAAGGAGCCGTCAGGAAGCTGACAACGCTTGTTGGCCATGAAGTGACTGCCCTGAGTGAAGGCCAGATCTTCCAGATCAAGCAGTTGCCTCGAGGTCACAGCCTAGAGACAAAGAACACAGGAATTATATACCTGTAAGACATTGGGTCATCAAATTAAAAAGCACTTGTAGTAGCTATAAAAAAAAAAAAAAAAGGCTTTGACCTCTCCATGATCAATGTCCATAGACTCCAGATCATCCACACGAGATTTTCTCACTCTCTCCCGGCGAGATCGCTCCTCCTGCAAGTAAAAACATAAGACCATAAGTTTCCAAATGGCTATCATTCTTTAAACAGCTAAATCTCCAACACACTCAGCTAAACTAACTAAATAAGGAGCGGAGTTCTGACCCTGATGATGTCCTCTTTTTCGGTCTCCTGCAGCTGGTAAAGAACTTTGGAAAGATCCTGATCAGCTTCCATTTTATTCATGATCTTTTCCTTCTCAGCCTCACTTTGAGCACTGGCCAGCATGGTGCAGTACAGGACTGGATAAAAAAGTAGAGCATAATGACACAATGCTTTTTAACACATCGTAAACCTCCAAACTGTTTGCACGAAGTCATATTTTGAAGCATATTCTCAGTCCATTTAATCAGACACATTCCTGACTATTGTGATTACTTACTCATGCGTCTGTGTTGGCGGAGGACCTTGATGAAGTCGAATGTGTTGAAGCCCAAAAGCAGCACCAGCTGGTTCTCACACTCTCTGTCATCACTGGCAGTCTAACCAAAGGGAGGAATGAATCAGCCACACAGGAAGACACACACAAACAAAACTCTTTGTCTCCAAGGTTTTGAACCCTCCCTACCTTAAGGATCTCCAAGACCTCATCTGCTTTCTTCTGAGACACGATAGCATCATTGTAGAAGCGGCTGAGCTGTCGCTGAAGCCAGAAAGCATCAATGTCTCGGGGGTGAAGATCTTTCTTTTTGGTCATCATTACGTCACCTGTGTTTCCCAGCTAAAGAGACAACAACATGTTAGGTTGAATTTTTGACTCGGTCAGTGGTTCTCAAGCATTTCTAACTCCAAATCTCCCCCTTTAATGAAGACAATATTCAGAGACCCTCTTATGTAAGCAGATATGTTCCTATTGCACTTCAGTTGTAATAAAATAAACTCAAAAGATGACATCAGTTTCATATTTTACATTTTATTTAAAAACAAATTAACAAATATTACATTAAAACTAACTAACTTTAAATAATAAAAATAATAAAAAAAAAAAAAAGAGACTACACTGGAATTTGGTCCTAATAGGTCCCGGACTCCTGGTTGAGGACCATTGCTCTGTGACAGGGTGTTCAGAAACACATTGGCCATGTGACTTACATTGGCAGTCAGGGTGCTGCTCTCATCTGCCTCCACTCCCTCACTGTCATCAGAACCTTCATCACGAACCTCTCCGTACTGGTCCTCATCGCCCTCCTACACACAAACAAATACATGCTGGCGTCACCTCAAGAGCTAAAAAAATACAATCAGACCACCAACAACCATCATGTAGAAGCTCACCTCCTCAT
This sequence comes from Carassius gibelio, assembly GCF_023724105.1. Classification (NCBI taxonomy): domain Eukaryota; kingdom Metazoa; phylum Chordata; class Actinopteri; order Cypriniformes; family Cyprinidae; genus Carassius; species Carassius gibelio. The sequence goes on along the minus strand of NC_068378.1, from coordinate 13,907,899 downwards.
CAGACTCAAACTGCACATTGACTCCATAGGTTTCATCAATGTTGTCATCTGCAAAAAAGAGAAGAGAGGTGTTACCTTGCTGAACATCATGATGAGAAGAGTTTGAAATCAAGAGCTTGAGCTAAATTATTTACCCATATTCTGAAGCTCTTTGTCTCCACCATAGTCTGAGATCTTCTTGCCCAGGTTGACCAGGACGTGGTAGCGTGTGTCGTCTGTAGGCCCCAGCAACTGCTCCACCTCTTTCCTCCTTTCTTTGTCTCTCATCTTGTCATTCTTCAGCACGGCCAACACCTCGTCTGCTGCTCCACAAAGGATATCCCTCGGCTTAAAGTAGAGAAAAAGAGCAGTAATTTATAATGTGGTACTTTAACCTAATGTAATCCACTGTTTACATCAACTCCAACATATAAACATCACACCACATTTATCAGACAATTAAAAGTTCTTTCTAGTGAACTAACAAAGAGAATGTTTTTGTGAATTCACAAAGCCATAACATGTTTAAACCGTAATAACATAGCACTGAATGGTTTTGTTTACACACAGTATAAAGAAAATTAAAAAGCGGAGTTCAAAAGTTTGGGGTTGGTGATGTTTTCTAAAGTCTCTTACGCTCATCAATTGTCATCTATTTGATCAGAATTACAGTAAAACTGTAATATATTATAATTTATAATAATTTCATTTTAAAAAGCTATTTATTTAAAATTGAAATGAAAATGAAATTTAGTTCGTTTTTGGTGCATCATTCCAATTTATTCTTTAGACAAAACAGTACAGAATTTATGTTGGTCAAATATTTTTTTCACATGAAAATGGTGCATAATCCTAGTAAACCCCACAGTAGCTACATTACAAATTTAATTTAAATTAATATCACATGTAAACAGGGGCAGTGATCATACCTGATCTCCAAGGGCTGCCTGAATAAAGCTGAGGAGGATTTCATAAGTTTCTCTGGTCTCTTTGGTCTTGGGCTTGTACACGATGCCCACCATCTCATCAATCCCCTCAGACAGCAGTGTGAAGCCCTTCATCTTGTTTATGTCGTGTCTGTCTTCATCTCTCTTTCTTCTCCTGCATCATACAATGAGAATGAATTGTTTAAACGACCATGACACAATGAATGAATGCAAGCCAGTAAACACCATGCGTTTCTGATAACTCACTTTGCTCTCCTCTCCTCAAGCATCTGCGGTTTGGTCCTCTGACTCCGGTCTCCCATCTTTGTCCCCTCCAGTTTGCCGACCAGAGACAACACCTCCCCGGTGGGCTCATCTCTGCGGGTGCGGTCGATCAGAGATCTGTCCGCTTGCAACACCAAGTTGGAGTTCTGAGGGGAAAAACACAAACCCTTACGATCGGTTCAATCCTAGCGAGCAGCCTAACGTTACATAGACTGCATTTGTAAATATTACAAGCACGAACGTGCTTCATGCGCTTGTATTCCACTAAGAGACTATTTAATTAAAAACTAAACGGAACATTTACTGCTACTTTGTTGACCAACAATGCTATCTAGTTGGGCAGCTCAACAGGTTTTTAAAATACAGAAAGTAACGTTAACGTTATGATCCAGCACGCGCACAATAAACCCCACTCGTTTAAGCACGCTTAGTAAACATATCAAACTCGTTGAAATTATTATTATAGATCTTATAAAACTCTTACCGCTTTATATTCATACTGCAAACTACGTGCAGTAACATCCGCCATGATTTCTTATTAACGTTACTGTAAACGCGGCCCAAATGAAATTTCGTTATCAACCAGCAGAGCCGGTGCTAGCGGAAAAACAAACGGCTAAATACACGACACAGCACTCATGTATGTTCTTAGTTATGCAAAAGGTAGCTTAGTGTGTACGAATTACGTGCACACTACAAAAATAACACACTCTGAAAAGTTCACTCTCTTTTCTTTATCCCCGAAACAGCGCTATACGTCTGAACCACGCACGACGGTTTCAAAACGCAGGTTGATGTTATTTCCGCTTCCGGGTTCGCACGCTCCTGAGTGTAGTGCGTGAAAAATGCTGCCTCTTCTGGATAGGAAGTGCATTTCTTTTGAGACACTTGAAAGGATTTTTTACATATTTTGCTGAAGAGGCAATGTTATTAGCCTGTCTGTGGTACTCAAAAACGTGAAGGCACAATATCCACAGAATACACCCTTTTAGTTGATCAGAGCTGATCAGAGCTGTCAAATTAGCATAGAATATATATATTTTGTAAATGAAAAATACTACAGAAATTGTTTTGAAAATGTTAAATTTGTGTTGAATAAACTTAACCTATTGTCTTAAGCATATCAAAGGGCAGATACTGCAAGTGAAATGATGGTATTTCACATGGACCCTTTCAAAAGTTTGTTCAGCAACAGAATACAGGGGTTAACCCTAATCTACAGTGTCACAGATATTTGACTTCTGGTAAGTTCCTATTTATCCCAACATTTGTGAGGAAAAGACAGCAATGCATGTCCACAGATCGAATATTCTTGTAATAATTGATGTCTTGTCAAATGTAATAATCCTTTTTGTTTTTCAGACTTTAAAGGAGCCATTTTTGGTGCTATGAAAGAGGTATGGAATAATTTTCAGCAATCTCTATTATATGGGATATTTTTATTTTTCCTCAAAACATTTGTTAAATACAGGTGCATCTCAATAAATTAGAATGTCGTGGAAAAGTTCATTTATTTCATTAATTCAACTCAAATTGTGAAATTTGTATTTTAAATGCATTCAGTGCACACAAACTGAAGTAGTTTAAATCTTTGGTTCTTTTAATTGTGATGGTTTTGGCTCACATTTAACAAAACTCCACCAATTCACAATCTCAACAAATTAGAATATTCATAAAACCAATAAAAAAAACATTTAATGAATTGTTGGCCTTCTGGAAATTTACTCAATTTACTGGAACTCAGTACTTGGTAGCGGCTCCTTTTGCTTTAATTACTGCCTCAATTCAGCGTGGTATGGAGGTGATCAGTTTGTGGCACTGCTGAGGTGGTATGGAATTTGAATTTGACAGGAATTTGACACTGGCCTTCAGCCCATCTGCATTTTTTGGTCTCGTTCCTCATTTTCCTCTTGACAGTTCCTCCAGCCTCTACGACCTTGGTTTCCTCCTTTGGCAATGAATATTTGTGGCTCCTTGTGAAGGGTGTCAATGATTGTCTTCTGGACAACTGTCAGATCAGTCTTTTCCATGACTGTGTAGCCTAGTGAACTAAACTGAGAGACCATTTTGAAGGCCGGGGAAACCTTTGCAGGTGTTTTGAGTTGATTAGCTGATTGGCATCTCATCATATTCTAATTTGTTGAAATGTGAGTGAATTGGTGGTTTTTGTTAAATGTGAGCCAAAATCATCACAATTAAAAGAACCAAATACTTAAACTACGTCAGTCTGTGTGCACTGAATTTATTTAATACATGAGTTTCACAATTTGAGTTGAATTACTGAAATAAATGAACTTTTCCACAACATTCTAATTTATTGAGATGCACCTGTACACTTGCTTTATTAAACATTGAATTTCAATACTGCATTGAAAGCCGGTTTTTCACAGTTTTAGTTAAAAGAAACACAATTTATTATGTTTTGTACAAACTGCTTTATTTACAGGTTGAAATAAACATTTAATTCTGAAACATTTTTTTTTCACATGTCATGCAAGTATACGTACATATATATATATATATATATATATATATATATATATATATATATATATATATATATATAATACTGCCTTACAGCTTAAAGTATACATTTTTATTGTCAGAGGTTGAAACAGAATTTCAGTCAAGACTAACAAAATTTTTCTTAATAAAAATATGTGAGGCCCCAAGGAAAACTAAATAAACATTATTATACTACACATCTCACACATTTTACGGCTAAAGGATAATTTCCTTACACTATTAAGCACCTTAAATGTACAAAAATCACAACGTAAGAGTTTGATGTGCAGACATACACAGTCTTTGATTTGCTATGTACAGTACATATGATGGGACAGGATGAAGAGGCATTACATAGTTGAGGCCCTTTTTTTGCACAAAAGTATTTACAAGGAATAAATGGTTTAACATAAAACATTAGGTCAGAGGCAATATAACATAATAGAAGAGTGCCATTATAGCAGCACTGATGAGGCCAGAAATTGGCACGGTCACAAACCATGCAATAAAGATATTCCGGAACAGAAGCCAATCAACGGCCTTCCTGGAGCGGAGCCAGCCAACTGACACCACTGATCCAACCTGTTCATAAACACACAAACAAAAAAGATAAAAGATTTTGACATTTGTTATTACAAATTAGAACTATATGGATTTAATCTACTAGTAAGTAATCCACCTTGCAATGAGTGGTGCTGACTGGGAGTCCAATGTTGGAAGCGACAACCACAGTTACAGCAGAGGCGAGCTCAATGCTAAATCCACTGAGAGACAGACATGATGATTATAATAAGCTCTTTAAGCATCCTTAAACACAGCAAAGGACTGTTTGAATGGAAAACGTACTGTGGCATTGTCAAAATGTCAATACTAAAGACAAGACAAATGTGGTGCTTGAGGGAAATTCCATGAGACAAGGAGTTAAACTGTTTGTTTACACTGACAGTCAACAGAGATAAGAAAGTGGGAACCAGGCCCATAATCCCCATGAGAACCACGGTGATAAAACTGAACTATAAATTCTGATCCCACAAATAAGCACTCTTATCAGTTTCTGCTCAGAGGAGGTATTATGGTAATTAGATGCTTGTTACCTTGAGGGAGTGATGGGAGTCAGGTCTTTGCCCATGGTTTGCATGACCCGCCGACCCCAAACCCAAAGGCCTGTACAGATACCCACTCCACCATACAGGAGCAACCAAATTGGTGTAGGAGCACTGGGTGCTACAGAAGCGCTTTCATAAATCAGCCAGAGTGCAACGAGAGGGCCAATCGCATTACTGTAAGAAAGAAATGGTGTGTAATGTTATCAGTTAGAGATTAGCACTGTCCTCATTATAAAGCAATGTGAAAAAAGGGTCAGAAATGCAAGATATACACTAAAGTGTAAACTTTAAAGGTTGGTAAGATTTTCTTTTCATCTTTTTTTTTTTGTTAAATAACTGTTTATGTTAATATGAAAGTGAAAGTAAAAAAAAAAATTCTAATGAAATTTATCCTGTGATGACAAAGCAAATGTTTTTGGCAGCCATTACTCCAGTCTTCAACAACATATTTCTTCAGAAACCCTAAATTCAAAAATGCTGATTTGGAGCTCAAGAAAATAAATAAATAAATAATTTTGAAAACAATTTCATATAGAAATATTTTGTAACATTATAAGTATCTTTACGGTGACTTTTCATTAATTTAATGGATCCTTACTGAAAATATAAAATTATTTAAAGAATATATATATCTTACTGTACAGAATGCAAACATTTGAATGGTTATATACTGTATCTATGCCATATCATTTATAGGGTGACATTAAGTGTGATTACTGCTCATTTACGCTATTTTTACATTTAGGTACTTTTATACTAAAGACTTATTGATTATGTTACATGTAATCTTTAGCAAATTTCAAAATGAATATCCATGTTTCAAAATCTATATTCTAATGCTATGAGTGCTAAATTTACTAAGTTCATTTTTATTTTTCAATTATTTTGGACAAAATATATATATATATAAAAAAAAGGTATATTATTTCTCTCATACCTAACATCATTCCCACCATGTGCAAACGATCCAAAGCACGCGGTGAGAATCTGCAGGAACTGGAAGAGTGTGGCCACCTCTGTCTTGTCAATCTCAAGCTCATCCGTCTCTTCTTCCAGTGAGCCTCTTCTGACTGTTTCGTCCCCCATCTCCACTGTCAGACCTCCATCTCCAGCAGCAACCTCTCCATCAGCCACAGCAGTAAAATAACTGTTAAAGCTGTTGTACCGTGAGCGCCTTTTCTCTCCATCCAGTCCGGTCCGACTTCCCTCCCCATCCTTCAATGATCCATGTATTCCGTAGATGGCCATGGTGTAAGAAGTATAACTGTTGTTGCGGCGGATGGGTTTGTCTCCCATCTCTCCCATGCATTCGCCCACCTTGGCCAAGTGAAGTTTGTGCAGTAGATCCTTGTAGATTCCAGAGTCTTTGTGTACGGTGTGAAACTGGCTTCCGTTCAAGTCTGGGACAGGAATTCCAGCACTGCCATTTAAAGCTACAATGGATGACCAAAATTATAGATTAGAGAATTAGTACTTCAGTCGAAAGAAAGAAAATAAAGCTTAATCAGTTCATTAAAACACAAACAGAAGTTACAGTTAATCCAATGTATTTATCATTTATCAAGAGACTGACCGTGAGTGCAATCTAGATCTTTGGTGTCAAAATCTTTGTTGTCCAGGTCGGTTTCTGCTGAACCTCCGATGTCAAAGGCCACCTTGCTGTCAGCAGGGGGTGTCTGTGGAACAGGAGAGTAGCTTTGAGGTGAGGCAGGATGGTCCACGGGGCCATTTGAGGGTGGCTTCTTTTCAGTCAACTGTGTCCCACTAGCGTTGGCAATGTTCTGACCTGAAAAGGAGGAAATAATTACAGAAATAAAGATATTTAGCAACAAAAACACAAAAAACTAGCCCGAATTCCAAAATTCCAAACATGACATGATGTAAATATTTACCTTTCATCTTCTTCTTTAACCGTGGACACACAATGAACCAGACCACCACAGCAGTCAGCAGGGCACAGCCAAGTGAGATCAGCAGAGTGCCCCACCATGCTATCCTATCGAATCCCAACACTGTAGAATAAAGAAAAGAGAGAGATTAAAACTTAACATGTTTAGTGATAAACACTACTATATATTCTGCATTTTAATTCTGAAAAGTCTTTCATTGCTCCTGAAAAGTTAGTGGGTTTCACTAAATTAGCAAATTAGCATTAGCATAACTTCAAACTTGGCTCAAAAGCAAAACTGTGTAAATAAGTCAACTTTAAATACAAGTATTCTATTAAAAATTCTAAATGGAAGCAAACGTTTATACAATTTTATGTTTAAAATGAGGTCGAAAAAGGAGGCTGAAAACTTCTTTTTTTATCATTTGAGCTTATGGCTAAGTTAATTTTCAGTTCCTTTGAAAGAACAGAACCACTAACGTTATCAAACAACAGCTGGGGCTGCACCAATATACATAAACTCGCTAGTTCAAACTTATGTGCCCTCCAGAAGCTTGCATTCTTCAGGTGAATGACGCCCTGTGGTGCCATCCCAAAGAGGCACAAATTCACTATCACAGACCTTTTCCTGGACTGTGCCCAGCTGGTGGAACTAATACTAGCACTTACCTGTTATCCATTCTATAAAAAAAAACTAGGTTTGTGTACTGTGCTAGACTAACTGAGACTTGTCACAGCAAATGTATACTGTTGCTCTCTCGTTTGTCTGTTTGCTTCTATTGGTCTCCTCATATGTTGTTTTGGATAAAAGTGTCTGCTAAATGATTAAATGTAAATGTAAATGAATACATGATCATGTGCATGGCTCAAATAACCAGGAAGAGGGTGGCCTTTGATTCACTGATTAGTACACAGACTCAATGAGAACTTTTGGTTCACAGTGGCTTTTTTAAAATCTTCAGTACATCATGATCCCCGGAAGTTTGCTTATGAGAACAGATTGTTGGACTTGGGCCAAAATTATATTTCATAACTTTATTATTGCATCAACAAACTGTACAGACAGCTACAATACAAATTTTCAATACGGTGTACTGTGTTTAACCCACCAGACTTTATGTGTTTGTGAATGTGGAAGTAAATTAACAGGGGGTTAATTAATGACAAATGAGGGACGGGTCCTGTATGCATACATCTGATCATGACATCTGATCATGACATGACATGTGATCACAATTTGGGGAAAAAATATTCCTCAAAAGGCTAAATCTGACATAACCTCCTTTTAATGATATTTGGAGACATAGGAAAATCAATTCATAAAGAAAACTCATAGCTATTGATAAAGAAAATTCAAATTCAGTAAAAAAATATAAAAATAATAATAATAATTTAAAGAAGAAAAAAACTTACTTGGCGCTCCTGTAAACATGATGGAGAACAGATTGATTCCCATTGTAACAGCATAGAAAACTGGTAATGCTCTTAAACCATTTGGCACTGGATCCTCCTGGAATACATGGAAATACTCTCATTTAGCACATGGGAAAAAGCATATGTTCTTCTTTTATTGACAACAACAAGAGATTAAAAAGTACCAAAACATACACTGGCACATATGTAAGAGGTAAGCTCTGAATTGCTTTTTACCTTATTCAAGATGTACTTGCGGATAAAGTAGAAGAGAATGGCAGACATAATGCCAGAGAGAAGAGGTGAAAGAAACCAAGAGGCAACTGGAACATATATATATCAATTGGTTACACAATAATCATAATATAACATTTAAACAGTGATGTTATTCTCTCTTATCTTAAAATTGTATGGCCCAAAATTTCTCAGGGCTGCACGCCAAGTTTCAACAAACCCAACGTGTCACCAGGGCTAAGCATGTGACCATGTTTCCTGTGTAGTCCAAAATGTTCTGTTCCATAAATAGATCTCATTTGGGTCATGTGAAAAAAAGAATAAAACTAAGAGATCTGCATTAAATCATGCTGGGGTTGTCTTCCCATTTACTGTTTATGGGGTCACGTGGGAAAATATTATCTTTCCATTAACTGACTCAATTTTGGGGAAAAAATAAAATAATCTGACTAAGCACGCTTACGCAAAATATCAAAAATACTCAGTTTCACATACCAATGCGAAGCAATTCCAGCCATTTGACCCCGTGATGACCTCTAGCAACCATGGAAAATCCGATTGTGGCGCCCACAATGCAGTGTGTCCCAGAGATGGGGAGTTTCAAGAAGGAAGCTACAAGCTGCCAAACAGCAGATCCTGTAACAGAAAAAAAACATACTGTAAGCTTTTAACGTGACCAACACAAGTCATGACAGCACGATAGAGTTCCAACCTGGGTGACAAGCTCATAATTGACTGCATTCAGCATAATTGCCTTAACTCGTGTGACTATGATGGACATTTTTGGATATGTTATGTACTGGCTTTGTATGAATTATTTTACTGAAAGTGTTTTGACCTCTTGTATCACTTGCTGGTTTGGAAATGCTACAGTGGAATAAAAAAGTTTGCTATGTAAAGTCCTTGGTTTTCCCAATGATAGATCTAGAACAAATTTATCAAACCAGATGCATTAGCAAAGCGATGAAAATTGCATCTGATCATATGCACCCATTGTATGATAACTTTGAGCTTTTGCCTTCAGGTCGAAGATTTAGGATGCCAGTTTTTCTTGAAAATAAGAGAGGAAATCCTTTTTACCATAAGCAGTGAAATGTCTAAAATATCTGAAATAAAGAAATTTATTTTTTTCTCATTTTTGTGTTCTTGTTGCTGTGTTGCATCTATGTGAAACCCATGTTGAAACCACTAAAACAGGAGATAATAAAGGTACTACTACTACTACTAAAAGAACCCAGTAACTCAAAAATATATTATTTTATGCTCCACAGAAGAAATAAAGCCATAGTGATTTGAAACAAGAGGATGAGAAGATTATTTTTGACATGAATTATCGCATTAAATTAAGTATGCACTCACCAAACATTGCACTGATGGAGCCAGCCATCAGCACAGCCTCTGAGCCGTTGTACATATGAACATCGATGATACCCGAGCGGATGGTTTCACTGACTTTGGCCCCCAAAAGTATGGCACCCACTGTCTCAAAGATGGTGGCTAAGATGCAGGCCTGGCGCATGGTCACTACACCAGAACCCACTGCTGTACCGAAGGAATTGGCTACATCGTTGGCACCCACAGAGAACGCCAGGATAAAAGCGATGACGAAGCCCAGCACCAGCAGCCAGAGAACACCAGACATGTCTGTCTGTGAGGCTGCTGTTAGCATGGTAACTGTTGCTAGGGATGCTAGTGTAGTAGATTCCATTGCTGGAGAGTAAGTGCACTACTGGCCTATTGTGAATCAAACTGAGCTGGATTATTGAGGTATTTCTTCTTAATAAATAAATAAATATCCAAAGTAATTAGAATACAAAAAAAAAAAAAAAATGAACAGTCTACCTCTACAAATGAAAATGATAATATCAGAAAGTAAAAAGCAACTGTTAGCTACATATACTAATAACAGTAAGGGCTTTGCATTGACTTTGGGTGGCTACACGGACAGAGACATCCATTGTGGATTAGATTTTAGTAGTGTTTGATGGTACATTCTAGAAAAGAAAGAGACATTTGGATGCATTAGAGACTTTAAGACCTGACTATAAAAAAAGCACAAAACAGAAACACACAATTAAAGTAAACCACACTACTTTTATATGCCTTTATTTAGACATTTTTGGGGGTGCAAAATAGCCTAACCTAGTACACGACAATGAAACATTCCAAAAAACATTTGAAGGGATATTAAGCTCTACTGTGTGCCAGTGTAAGTAGTCAAGTAAAGAATTTCTAAAACAAAGTGCAATATTAATTTGAAAAAAGAAGCTTAATAACGCTTCATTAAGCATGCTATTTGAATATGTGCCTGAAAATACTTTTCATTTTGATGGCAACTTTGTAACACAGACTATTACGTGCCTTCGGAGATCAGATGATCTTAAGAGACTCAGAATATACAAATGTGCAAATTTCAGCTTCATACAAAACACTAGAGCACATGCTTCTTAGAGTAGTAAAGGAACTGTTGAATTACGTATTATTCTATGAAAACAGGTGTTTGTGACTATACACAGAGTTATGATGTTCACTGACCACATTTACATGCACAAGAATACCCTGAATAATTATAATTAGTTAATTTTCCAATTATTTAAGTGTTGTGTATGAGTGATATTAGATACAGACAGTTGAAGGCCTACATTTCTAAGTAAAGTCTCAAGAACAACTTTGTACATCTCTTGTGAGCTGACATGAACGAAAAGTAATGATTTATTCAATTACCAACATCTTATCAACTTTGCCCTGGAGGAAAAATCCACTCTTGAATAAACAATGATGAATTCTGCAACCCTGTTGTAACCCAGCACTAACTGCCAGATGTAAATGTAATACAGATAAAGTTTAAAAGTAACTAAACAGAGTACTCACCAAACGTCTTGAATGACTTCTGCTTGATCGGTTACGTTATCAGTAAATTGACTGATATACGAATGCTCAGTTCCTGTGTAAAACACACAAGGTAAATATGACCCTGAAAACTTTCTTAGCCTTTAACTCCACGACTCAACTAACTGTAGCTCAGTCCTGTCTGTTATATATAATTACTAGAGAAGGAGGGGAGAGGAAAGAGAACCACACCTCCAGAGGATCATGAGACTTCTGTGAAAGGCAAAGACTTTTAATGGTTAGCCAGAAGTTTGCACCAAATTACCAATTGTACTTAAGGTTTCGTAATGTAGACACATGTGCCTCTGTGTTACTTTTCTCCATGAAACCTGACCATATACTTATGTATAATATAACAGCAATGGGCTGTGAAATAAATATTACATAACTTTGTGTTTTACAAGAGCTCATTCACAGACTCCTCTTATAGCAAAAAAAGCTAAAAAATAAAGTGCCATTAAAAGAAACCTTTGATTAAACATACACACACACAAAAAAAGAAAGAAAAGTAATTATGTAATATTGCTCTATTGCTGTTATACCAAATTGTTCTTATTAACATGAATTCATTAATTTTGGTAATTTGCTTAGATAACGGAAAACTGTTTTAAACTCAGAACAGGATGAATCTTTATACAATTACCAATCTCTAATCATTTATTAGTTCACAACACTTATGAACATGTCTTTTTCCATTATCAGTCACTAATGAACTTCCTTTTTTCCCATGACACACATCTAATGAGCGTCAGCAACTGTGCCAGGACACTGCTAACATCTTTCTTCATGTAATTATTTACCTTTTCAAAGTGATTAATGGTATGTTTGATTTGGAAAATGCCTTCTCAGCTCAAAAAAGGAAAGATGCAGATATTTTTGGATCAAACTTTGTACTTTGAGTAGACCGGAGGGGCCTAGACCGAGGAACTGTCAACACACAATGTCATGGAGATAATTTCCATGTCAGTGACCCACAATCTTCACGTCACGTTTGGCTGTGCATCTTCATTACAGTACTTCATATTGGTTATTGTTTCTTTTGAAAGAGAATTTAAATGTGACAAAAATGTTCATTCAAAGAGATCATGGTTAATCATCTTAATTAAAGCATGGCTACTTAAAGGCTCACAATAGATCTGTCCTAGATGATGATGCTGACCCCGAGGACATCATGTCTGCTGCTACAAACATTTAAGATGTATAGATGATATATATATATATATATATATATATATATATATATATATATATATATATATATATATAAAATAAGAAGGTATTATCTTATTTAAATCCGTTACGTTTTTAACTTGTAAAGGAATATTTTCAATATAGCAGTGCTCAGTCTATCAAGACAAAACTACTGTTCAAAAATTTCGGTCAGCAGCCATTACTCCAGTCATATGATCCTTTAAATCACGTTAACACTGATAATATGGTACTCAAGAAAAAGGCTTACTGTTATCAATGTTGAAACAAACAAAAATATTCACATACATTTTTCCAGCATTCTTAGATGAATTGAAAGTTAAAAGGGACAGCATTTATAAGATATGTATTTTTTTTTTTAATAATGTAAAAGTCTTTACAGTCATTTTTCATCAATATATACCCTTGCTGATCGAAAGAACTAACTTTTGAACAATATTGTATGAATATGGATATAAACATCATGTTGTGTCTTTGCACTTCATATTTGCTCAGTCACGGGGAGTGAGGAATTTTCCCTACAGGATTTTTTGTTTCCACACAAAACCCTGACTCCAGTCCAGACCACAGACAGCTCCATGTGAAACACAGAGGAGGGTTCTGGATCGAGGCCAGACCAAAATGAAAAGAGCCTGTTGTTGTATTTGTCTGAAATGGCAGGTTTGTTACTCTTCCTTTTAATTCAGAGAATGGCTGATGTTGCTTATCATTAACCTGGCAGTTAGTCTTGTGAAATCAGCCTTGACATTTTGAACTTACTCCTACGAAGCAGTTTTCAAACATAATATTTCCACTCTGTTTTTACAAAACGGATAACCTTCTCATTTAAACTCTCTCTGAGAACATACAGCAAAATGAAAAGTGATTTTCATCCTCTCAGGCACAAAGTGGCAGTTGTGTTTTCCCCCAAACCACGCGCTTAACCTGTATTTAAACTTGACGCGTAGGAAAACAGGAAAGGAATCTTCAGACTAAATAGTTTGGTTTTGCCGCGCGTCTCACCCACATGTGTCTGCAGGCTGCTCAGCCCATCCACCAATAGGTTAGCAGTCTGACACAGAGCAGGAAGATGCTAAAATAAGCTGTTTTCTTCCTGCTCTGTTGAATGCTGCTGAACTGGGTGACATAGATCTCTGAAGCCAAGTATGCTCTGCTCTATTTTTTTTCTCACTCATAAAATAGACATATAGGTCACAGGATTAAAATGGTGCCACTATACGTAAACCACTAGTAGTTACTAGTCACTACTAGTTAATCACAATAGAATGTTGCATGTAAAAAGTTAATGAAAATATATGTACCATTGTATGTAAATATAAATATATGAATAATATAAACAAACACTGAATGTGAGGCACTACACAATGCATGATGGGAGGATGAAAATAGAACAACTGTTTAAAATTTGATATATGATAGGTAATAATCCAAGCATAATAACAGATGTCCTAAATAATTCAGTGCACTGATGATAATGTACTGTAAACTGTGTACAATAATTAAACCAATGATTACAGTTTTTACAGGGGGTGTTTTAGAGAACCTCTCTGTAAATTCCAACATGTTTGCAGTTCAGTGTCAAATCACAGACTGAAAGTTCAATCATTTTCCGAAATATATCTGGTAAAATTCAATGATCTCATATGTTTCTCAATTAAATATAGAACTTTATTTATTTATTTATTTTACCATTTAGATGTTGGATTTTTTAAATAATATATTAACAGCATACTTATGTTTTTAAAATGTTAAAAATAAAAAATAATATGAATGCATACTATATTAATAATAACAACATAATATATTAATAACAATAACATTATATATTAATAATAACATTTCAATACATAATTTTAATTAATCACAAATCATCAATAATTATTATTACACCACTTTTCTGCCTGCTGGGGCCAATATTCTGAAGTCTTCATATGCAATATTACATCCATTTATAGTTTTTATTACGTGTTGAGGAAATAGAGATGCAAAGTGATAAGGCTGTTGTACTGCACTGTACTGTACTCTACAGTTTGAATGTGACTCATAAAGCCTGATTATTGACACAACGCAACTGTCCAAAATGACACTGATACACTGAATGAACAAATCACCACACCCAAAATAACCACCAATTACATGCAATTTTACAAAGCCCATTACTGTAATTACACAGATAAAGCGAACAATGGGTAGCTAAAAATGAATGAGAAATGTTACATATCACGTGAAAGGGTAAATAAAAGATTATTTTGAAAGACTTTCCTCCTCTACTGAAAACATCACTTATGAAATGACAGATAATGACATGTGAACAGCTGTGGGAAGCCTGAACCATAAACACAAAGAAAAGAACTCACTGGCGTCTATCTAAATCAATATTTGCATTATAGGGTACAATGACAGGTTACCCAAGTGGGAGGTTTAATTTATTTATGTGCTTGGTGCTGTTTAGGATAATTGTTTAGGCTTTTCCATTTCACAGTGACAGCTAAATAGATGGTGTTAGCTGATTTTTCAGGGTCTTTTACCTAGACATCTTGTTAACATGAATCTAGAAACGCTCAATTAAGAAAGACTGTATGCTTAGACTTCATTTCATTAAGAAAAGACAATAACAGTGAAGAGAGCAGTGGGCAGATTTTTTCCCGCACATAAACAAGTCTATTTTAACAATAGTTTACACAGCTTTGCAATCATAAGCCGGGAACATGTTAGTGCTTGCCTGAGGCAAAGCAACCACATTGCCTCTGGTGCCAACATCTCCCATCAATAACTCTATTCAGAAACTTTTTCAAATGTGACCTCTGAAAGCAGTCGAGCCATGTCTGTCAGTAATATTTTCAGAGCAGGTGGACTCGTTTGCTCAGTTTGTTCATTCTTGTTTATATTAATGCTCGTCTTTACTCCTTTACCAATATACTAAAGCATATTCTTGCAATTCAAAACATCTGCTGAGCTCTTATACATAACAGAGTTGAGATGCAAACTGACCACAATTAGCTGTTTAATCTAATGCTTCTCTCTTGGTTCTATAAAAAGCAAGTGATAGTTTATTAACTAAATCATGAGTCACAATAGGCTGATATTCATTTACTGGTAACATATTTACTCATTGCTTATTATAATTACTAATTATCAGTTTTAGTTAACTTTTTGTTTTATGCATCCATTGCATTGCCACAGTGGTGATGTTTTATAGATTATTATTTGTGGAGACTGAACCTTTTTAGCCACAATGCCACTCACTTGAAATTCCCAACTGTTTATCTTTGACAGTATGGCACTTTGGTTACCAGCTTCCAGAGATTATAGAGAAAAGCACAGCGCAAAAGGCCACTAGATGACAGTAAAACACAAATTCACTATTAAGTATTTCACCTTTGCTTTTTTGAATCTACTATGCTATATTTAAAGTTGAGGTCCAATGTTGTGGGGGTCAGCAGTCCCTATGAGGAAAAATGCTTTATTAAAGTCTTAACTAAAAATTAAAAAAGGTTTGTGTGAGGGTTAGGGCGTGGGTAAGTGAAAGAAATATAATTAGTTCAGTATATAAACTATACAGTTTAATGGAAAGTCCTCAGCATGATAGAATAAGAAGGGTGTGTTTGTTTCTTTATGTTTTATTTTAGATTTAGATTACACTTTTTCATAATCAAACAATTTATTGTGCATTTAATATATATATATATATATATATATATATATATATATATATATATATATATATATATATATATATATATATATATATATATACTATTATTTATAATTTTCTTTTTTAATAATATGACATTTTACTGATGTTTTTTTATTATTCAGTCTTACATAACTGAATAATAACAAAGGAGAAAAAGAAAGACTAAACTTTATTTTTCACCTTCTTTATGAATTTTTGATAAATCCTATGCAATTACCTGAACTGATAATTTAGATATTTACATAAACTCAATAATTTAGTCGTAGGGTGAAAAATAAGACCTATAGCTAATCTATATTCAAAGTTTATAGCCTGGTTTGTTACAGCCTATTGCAGGTTTTATATGTTCTCGGAACTTGATCCCCTTGATCCCTGAACTTGATGTTTTTAATGTAATCTAATGTTTTCAAATTCCATTTCCAATTGAATGATTGCTTATTCATATGAAAATATATGCAAATTATAGCAAAATTGTGCCATAGCCTAATTCACAAGCAAAGGGTTAATCTTATTTATGCATTACCACAGGTTTGTTTTGTTTCCACCCATTATTTCCTCATTAGATTGTCCAAATAACTAACGATGTATAGCGATGGTAATCCCCCCCCCACCCGCCTGAACTGTTACAGTTAAAAACCCTGATTCAACATGCAAATAAACCCCTTAAAAGTAGTTCACAAGGAACATGCTGTTTATCTGTCCTCATCATCTCTCTTTATTTTTTTCCTCCATCTGTCACTCCTTCATTTGCCACTTCCCTCCCTCCATTCCCTCGCCAAACAGGATCGGTTGGATCACTCAAAGCAATTTTCTCAGAAGCAAGGAATGTCTGCATGTGTATTTATGCATAAGTTGTGTGTGTGACCTTAAAGGCTTGTTGTGGCCTGTATGGTACGCTTTCAACCTCCCCCACCAAAAAAAATCCCTTACAGCCTCGGCTTGTGGCACCCTGACTTAAGTGGCATTAGGGGAAAAAAGGTGAAGAGTAATATGAAAAAAAAAAACAGCAAAATGACTAGTCCACAAACATTTTCCTAAAGTGAATTAATCACACACATGTTGCCTGGGCTCCCTGGAAACGCAGCCAAGCCTGAAGAGCAGGCAGAAGAGGAGCAGACAGTTGATGTGTCACAGACTGTGCTGGTGCTGACTTACCTGTCTGTCAGACCTGTGAAGGTGGGAATATGAAGGTTTGGTTGAATGTCTTTTTGAACTGTAATCCTACGGAAGTGACTCAGAAGCATGAACATTCAATTACTGGAATAATGCAGGGAGTGCTGCACAACACATAAAGGTTGAGTCTGCATCAATCAGAAGGCTTTGGCTATCAACTTTCTCTCCAAACAATAAATAGTGAATTTGGACACACAAGTTTAAATAATTGAATACTATTTGTATGTTTTGGTGGGACTATTAAATATTATGAACAGCAAGTCCAGTCTATGAGTGACTACATAATTTAAATAAGAATAACAAAATCACACAAGCAAAAGTGTTACTGTCGAGTCTAAATATGAACATATAGCTCATGTGCAGATGTGATATTGCTTTTATATAACATTTCAATAAACAAGAAGTTAATATTGTTTAATTTACATTTTAGAGACAATATTAACAATTACTTTTCAACTGATCTGCCATCTAAAACTGTTTCAGTCAAAGCCACAGCAGCACCGTTGAGCGTTTTCAAGCAACACAACACAACACAACCTGCTGGGGCCTGTAGCATGATGGTAGTTGAACAAAGTGAGAGGTACAGGATTAGTTTCAAGTTGACAAAACCAAACCACTCCAATCCGGCTTTGTTGGTACCATAATGCTAATCATCAACTTTTTTGTAAGCTCAGGCTTTGATCCCGAGTTTGTGGAGCACGTACACATGAATGTGCAACATAATTGGTGAACAGCCAATCACATGCCTTGCAACACTGAACAAGTGTGATTCAATTCTCGCGAGAGACCCAATGAGATTCAAAAATCTTTTGCTAAAGGTTAAGAGATTGAAGAATATGAGTAATTTTTAACTTATTTAGAATGAAGAAAGTACTTTTCCATGAAAAAGGACAAATAAAATAAATGAATTGCTCTCACAAGTGAAACTTGACACAAAAAAAGTCACTTGGTAATGCAGTAACACTTTAGAATAAGATTCCATTAGTTAATGTTAGTTTATGTATTAATTAACATGAACAAACAATGAACAATACATTTCTTACTGTATTAATTAATCTTTGGTAATGTTAGTTAATGAAAATCCAGTTATTCATTGTTAGTTCATGCTAATTCGCAGTGCAATAACTAATGTTAACAAGCCCAACGTTTGACTTGAATAATGCATTTATAAATGTTGAATTTAAAATGAACTAAGATTAATAAATGCTGCAGAAGGATTGTTCTTACTTAGTTTATGTTAACTAAAGTAGTTAATTAACATTAACTAATGGAACCTTATTCTATAGTGTTACCGACAATGCTTTAAAAATGACTACTGATAAAGCAAGATTATTTCTTTTATTTGTCCACTTTATAAACAAGTAATTATTTCATTGTAAATCCATTAAAATTCATCATATTCTTCAATCTCTTAGCTGTTAGCAAAATCTTTAACCTTTAACCTGTAAATAAGGCTCGTGAATGGCTGTTTGCCAGTGATGTCACACATTCATGTGCACATGCTCCAAAAACTCAGGATCAAAGCCTGAGTTGACAAAGAAAGTTGATGACCAGCATCATGCTACCAACAACGCCCGATTGGAGTGGTTTGGTTTTGTCAGCTCAAAGCTAATCTTGTAACTCTCAATTTGTTCATCTACCATCATGGTACAAGCCTCTGGTTAGCTGTGGAGCGTAAGTTACTATGGCAAAGAACGCCGCTAAAAGCCAAGCCACTTTCATGGTACCTGAAACCCAGGATTGGTGCAAACTGACCTGGCTTGCCAGCTAATCTGGCTTCATGGTACAGGCCCCTTGAGTTCCTGAGTGAATCAGTGTGTTTGAGTGAATGATTCAATGACTCAGTCATAAAGAGAGTCACTTGTAGACAGCTGGTGTATCCAGGTAACCTGCAAAACGATTAATTGAAAAATATCAATAGCAATCCACAGAAATAAGTAAGTCAGTCAATAGGTAAGTCAGTTAATACATACATACACATTCCAGGGTTCGACTTGTTGAGCTAACAAACTTTTGAAGTTTTTTTTTTTTTTTTATTCAAAGAATATCTAAAATTTATAAACATGACATTTAGTCCAAAATATAAGCATATTAATTTGAAAAAGCATATATATTAACATTGTAAATCTAGCAAAGTATTTATATAAATGAATGTACTTTTACAATACTATACTTTATTACTTTAACTTTTAATATTAACTTGGCATTAAATAAATAAATAAATAAATAAATAAATAAATAAATAAATAAATAATAAAACAGTAAACATTGTTGCGATGATGTTTCTAATACAATGGCTGAGATAAATTTGACATTTGATATAACCTTTCTCTCTCTATGGTTTCCTCTTTCTGAAAGTTTTTTTTTTTTTTTTTTTTTTTTGCAGTTGGAGTAAATGGCAACCTCAGAAAAGTCCATCAGATTCCATGACTGAAACTAAATTACACAATAATTTTTTACATTCTGCTGGAAAATCTGAGTTTGTTTTTTGCTAGTTTAGTTCACTTCTTTAGGGTACCACCCTAGTCCTGAAATGAATATAAAATGTAAGGCAATGACTGATGTCAGAAGGAATCTGTTTCAACACAAGCTTTGACATGGATAGGAGGGTGCGGCCTTTTAAAAACCTGCTTCTCCTCTGAAAAGCTCTTGAAAACTTTTGATCCATTTTAAATGCTGATTCAATCCATGATTATTGTTGAAGGATGATATTCAGAATTCAGAGTGGCCCACGCAGACCCATACCTTTCTCCCTTTGACTTGAGGAATTATAAGATCACCTCACGACAAACCACAGTATGTGTAGCCTGAGGGATGGGGCTCAGTTACAGCAGACCTGACATGCATGATAACAGAGGGAAAATGACAGCATAAATACATGTTTAGATCTTCAGCTGCAGAACGGGCATGATGATGCTAACTACAGCGGCAAATTATAATTAAAAGATTAATCTTCCATTTGAGTCACGATAACTGTGAACGGTTCATAATTTTATAGGGGCACCAAACAGAGGTTTAATTCTTATTCAAAAGATAATTTATAACATGACACATGGCACAGTTCATACATCACATGTCCAATAGGACAAGAGAATGTTCTTCTAATCCTGCAATATAACTAAATGGAGCATTTTGCTGAGGTTTCTCCTGTTTCCCAAAATTTTCTCCAGAGAAAAACCTAGTAATTTGACATGTGTCCTGTCAGGTTTTTCAAGTTTCTATTTTTATTTCTCCTAATGGATTGTTGGAGAGACACCTGAGACAAAGTGGATGCTAAAAAGGAAACATAAACAATTTACATTATGTCTCATATCATGAATGTTCTTCTATGATCATGCTACTCTATATTAACACTGTACAATAATCTGTTAACATTAGTTAGCTACAACATGAACTAACAACGAAACATACTTCTAAAGCATGTATTAACTGTAGTTCATGCCAATTTAATATTTACTAAAACATTATGAAAATAAAAAGTTGTATCTGTTTATATTACTTAACAAACCTGAGGTAATGATCTAACAATGAACAATTACAGTCTAATGTTAACAAAGCTTGATAAATAATGATGAATGTACTGTTTATTGTTAGTTTATGATAGTTAATGCATTCTAATGGGACCTTGATTTTTTTTTTTTTTTTTTTATCGAACTGCTTCTGTGTGCACATAGGTGGCATAAAAGCATGCAAATGTATGAAGCAATAAAACCAAAGTACCATAATGTTAATAATATTGTTAATCTTGCTGGTTACATTTTGTGGGGATCTGCTCTGCTAGACAATGATGTCATCTATACTAACCTTTCATTTGACTTAAAGCTGCCTTGAGGTGTCCACATTCCATAAGGACATCATGTTACCGTAACACCTTGAGATCTAAGCCACTGAGCATGAGTCATTTTGTTCTCTGAGAAACACTAGACACTACCCTGTATGAGGCCAGTCAAGCCTGCAACAGAGTATAGAAGGCAGGGCTTTTGGCAACAGAAAGACTTCTTTGAACTCTGTTCAGTGGCTTTTACTGTACCTTTGTGCCAGAAAATCTTCATTCAAACCTGTTTCTCAGCTTCTTGAACCTGATCTTGTGATTGACAAGTTTTGCATCTGATCTAACTGGCAGTTGATATTTTTTTAACAGGCATGGAAGTTGTTTTCCAACTGATTCCTATTTGTCATAAACAATCTAAAAAGGTCAAATCTATTTGTGATTTAGCTGCTGGCAAGGTAAGTTTACATATAAGTACTGGTAAACGCAACTTGAACCTGACCTCATTCAAATGATGACCCAAGTGTGCTTATAATGTTCTGACCCTCCCATAATGATCATTTACATAAACATAAAACATTTCTCTCTATTGATTTCTGATGGAGAAAAAAATCAACTACTGTATGACCCTTGCAAGTCTAAGGGCATTTAGCATGAAAGGCTATGTTAGACATAATGAAAAAAATCTAATGTCATCAATTAAAGACCAATTGATGACTGAATGTTAATCTACTCCATTAACCTGTTAGCTTTGTGCTTAAATGTTGATTACTTCAGAAGAAGAGCATAACTGTGTATTTTTTTGTTTACTTTTAAAATATTTGAAAAGTTTAAATCATTTTCTGTGGGGTGGTGAAACAGCAGTTTAACAATAAGGAAATTATTTGATTATTAAAAAGTGGCAGAGCAAGTTATTACTACAAGTTTGACGAGAGATTACAAAAACAAATCTATAACGTACACTGGAATAACTTGCGCGCTACTGTTAAAAAGTTTATGGTCTGTAAGATTTTTTACATTTTTTGAAAGAAGACTGCATTTATGTGATATAAAATTCAGTGAAAACAGTAATATTGTGAAAAAGATTTAGAATGTAATTTCTTTTTCCTGTGATAGAGCTTTTTACAAGCATTAATTCAAAACAAATTCTTCTACTAATGCGTTTAAAAAAATGTTTTTATTACAAATATGTACAACAGTAAAAAGGTTTGAAATTTACACAAGGATTGAAATGAACAGCAGTAGCCCATATAGAGATGCCAAACAGTTACCCACCTCTTTTCCCCAAGCATTTATTTACAGTTAAAACATGAAACTTTGTGACCTAGTAATTTTTGGTCTGTTTTGCTCAGTGCTCCTTTTAGGTCACAAGATTCTGGCACACTGTCTAATATAAATACGACGTATTAGCAGAAGAAAGCTTACAACAGACGATGAAATGTTACTAGTAATAATCAGTGCAATCACAGTCAACAAAATAAAAATCAGTGGCACCCACAAAACCAATGACAAAAGCCAACTCCAGCAATGCTTAGCTACCATGAAATGATCCATTCCTCATCTGTTCATGACAACTTTTGCAACATCAGTTGACTATCTCATCAATCTCCCTTTGGCTTTTTACAGCAGAAACACATGGGCCTACACATGCATCTTGAGTCCGTTTTGCCATATCTACATCTAATTCCTCTCTCTTCTTCATTTATTAGACCATAGGTTTAGTGCGGTCATGGTAGGACTGACTGAATCTTTGCGAGCCCTTTTGGGACTCTGGCTGTAGCCGGGCGAGTGGATGAAGGTTGGACTGCTGGGTGGAGATGAAGAAGATGAAGAAGAGGATGAATGGCAGGAGGAGGATGAATCTTTGAGCTGGAGCCATTTATCACCCAGCGCTTTGGCAAAGTGGTCATCTACAGATACGCTGATGGAGGTGGCTCTGTGGTAGTTCATCCCGAGACTCCTCTGGAAATGCTCTTCAACGTGGTCATAACTGTGCTGGGTAACAACTATAGAGAGAAAGAATCAGATGATGATGTTCAAAAACTATTCGTTCTGATGAAAAAATCTACACAGATATGTTGAAGGAGGAGCGCCATGGTCTTTTGCAGCTTTTTACTTACTAGTGGACTGATTGCAGCAGTCTTTTTTTGTTGACCTTGTTGCAGAGGAAACACAGGTGATGACAGACGGCCGTGTCTGAAAAAGACAGAAAAGGTCAGCAAGTCCTTGTCGCAATACATTTTTCCATCCCTCCATCTATAATGACTAGCTAATTAATAAAACTGATGGTAAAAATGGGAAAACTAAAAGCACAGGATGGACAGTGATGTTTGTGGTTAGGGGTTCTTGACTATTTCTCTCTCAGTGCTGATGCCACTAGCAGGTCAACAGCAGCACTGGTGTGTTGAGACTTGTTGACAACATTCCTCCACCCATCGCTCACATTTTATCCCTGAATCCGGCTGGATTGCATATCTGAGACAGGCAGAGGCCTGTCCGCACTAAAGAGCCACTCTCTCAAGAACACAAAAGTGCCTTCCTGTATTCTGTTGTGTCTCATAGATCGTGAGTTAGGATGAACAGACCGCGGTGGCCTCAGGATAGACTCTAAGAAGAGGATGCATGTTCAGTCAGCACGTACTGCTGAAAGAGGGGATGCGGGGACGGAACAGCCACAAATTGGTCTTTTAATTAAGAATTAGCACTATGGATTAGTTTTGAACACTACTGCAAGAACTCTCACTAATGTCTGGAAATATTTACAGAGTTTGATACAATATTATTTTACATATAATGTTTTAATGTATAAAACATATTTCTATCATATATTAAAAGTAAAAAATAAAATAAAAAATATGATTATTAATAATTAGATTTAATTGGTACAATATTATTCCACTATATATATATATATATATATATATATATATATATATATATACATACATTTTAATTAATATATATATATATATTTAAATATTTAAAATCAATTGTTTATTCATAATTATATGTAAATACAATTTAAGAACAAATCTGATGAATTAACAAATTGTATTATTATTATTTCTTTAGTTTGAGCTTATTATTTAATTATAATTAAATTATATTTTATTATATTATTTCACAAATAATGCTTATTAAGGTACTGATCTATACATATACTTATCATTTAATTAAATATTATTTAAATATATGATAATATTTAAAACACCTAAAAATCATATATTTATATAATTTTTTTTTATATATTTTTGTATTGTTTTTAAATCACTTGTTTTTTTAACAATTATATTAAATGGTTTAATTAAACAAAACAAAACAAAAATAATACTACTACTAATAATAAATATTGCTAATAAACATTGCATTTTAAATTAAAGCATGCCATAAGTTCAGCTGAATTACCAATAGTAGTAATCACCTGTATTTGTCTGACTGTTGTGCCTTTTTTCTGGCTCTCTGTTTTCTCTGGTTCTGGGCGTGGTTTCTTGATTAGGGCCAGAGGCTCATCCATGACTGGGGTGGAGTACACTGGGCTCGGGATCAGGTGAGTGGGGCTGGCCGTTGGGCTCCATGTGGATGTGGGGCTTTCAGGAATACTGAACACAGATGATCTGCGGGCACTGTTGGCCAGGCTCTTGCTAAGGGCCCTCTCTCTTCTGAAACAGAAAGTTGAAAATAAATGAGCAAACTAACTCTAAGTCCCTCTTAATCTACTGGGCATTGGTTCCTTGTTAGATGTTGCACGGCTCATTACCTCTCCTCAAGTGTCCGTCCTTTCTCAGAACTGTGTTTGCGTTTCATGGGATGTGTAGGGCGCATCCGCAACCTGTCGCTGGTCATGTGGCGAAATCTGTCTTCACTCCTCAGATTGGGCTGTCCTGTGAAAAGATGAACACAGCCCCGTGTGACTACAGATATAATAAATGACATCGCTGCAGGGTGCTCACACGGTCATTGCCAGTCACCGTAAGTCATTCCCTTACTAGTGAAAAGGTGTGTTAAACAAGTAAACAACTGACTCTTAATCCTTGAAATTGCATCACCGCATGTGTATCTTAATTGTGGGAAAAAACGTTGTTGGGCCACCGTTAAATGTAAACTCCGTTAAGTGGCAGAGCAAGATCAACTGGCTCTGTGAGTATTACTGTAGAACTACCCAGCTGATTCACCCCTAACGGTAAATGTCATTCAAATTTGGAAAACGTACAAGCTAAAAAAACGACAACAGTGAACAAACGAGGATATCACTTTGTTGTTCGTACTGCTTTGAGGGGCAAAACAGGCTTTGTGGGTTAAGGCATGTGGCTCACAGCATGTTTACCCAACATAACGATTGTAACAGACTAATCCAAACTGACATACACAGCACCATTCACATGCTAATATCACAAACAGTGTCATGCAAAGGTCTATATATTAAGGTCACAGTTCACAATCTGCTACATGCTACCAATGATAATGGTTTTAAAGCTTATTAATAGCTCTCTGACAATTTCTAGTCTCAAAATGACCGGTTATGTTGGATTTACATTTTTTTTTATAAAATGATAAACCATTAAACAACCTAAGACTGGACCAAAAATAAAACAAACACAAACATGTGTAATTATAAGCCTACACAGAATGTAACATAATTACAGAAATATAATATAATAAAACATCCCCCTCCCCCACCCCTTATCTAAGTAAAAACAAAAAGAAAGATAGGTCTTAGCACTTGCAAAAAACATAGATTGTCTACATTGAAAGTATGGAAACTGTTGAGCTACTGTACAGATGTAAGCCTATACAACCCTGACTCTTTAGACAAATTTTAGTTTAATATTTTTATTATTAAATAAGTACTCAAACGATAATGCTTATTAAAAATATCCTTTTTGTTTCTAATTAACAAGTACCATTTTGAAGCAGGATTTGTATACCTGTCCATTGCATTGTGTTAACATTGCCCCTAATATTGCATCTTATGAAATAAGAGATTTCACAACATCCTTTATATTTACTTCAGAATGAGGTTAGAGATTTTGTGCGGCTGATAGTGACTTACGGTAACTTACACACCTTCATGGTAACTTAACGCTCATGAGTCATATACCACATTCAGTGTAAGATTTTATAAGATAAGATTTTGCAAGATTTTATCAGATTTTATACTTAAACATCTGCCACAACGATCATTTGACTCCTAACTTGCTGAACATTTTAGGAAGTAATTAAAAGAAGATCATGGACTATGGACATCAAATTACCAACATATTAGACCAGTCAGGACCTGTGTTGATTTGATCGGTGATTAACATCGGAGGTATTTTACCACTGCATGAATTCAGTGTAGCGTTAGGGGCTATCAGACTTCAAGCAGATAACGTTTACTAAATGCTCAAATGGCTTAGGTGATGGGGAGGCATTGTTGGCAGAAGCCTCATTCACTCACACACTCACACTCACACACACACACACACACTCACAGATCTCCCAAGCAGTGGACTGTGACAAGGCAGGTTGACTCTGCATGACAGAGGATGGGGGATTGGGTGTAAACCACACCTTAACCCTTGACTGATGACTGATTTTACTGCCTCAGGGAGGGATATTTTTCAAGGGGAGATTTAAGACAAAAAAACAGACCCACATCCTTTTTTCTTATCTCTTTCATTTGCAGTTTAAAACATAGATCAAGCATGTCTTCATCTCAACTTTCCTCAACTAACCTTCAGAATAAGAGCATCATAATTTAGTCATTAGTTGTTTCTTATTTGAATACTTTCAAATATTTTAAGATTATTTTTTAAATTGTTTACACTTAAATATTTAAATGAAAATAAATGTACAAAAACTTGTATAACATCATCAAAAATGACAGTTCGTGATTATCAATTCCAGCTGCATGGAACATTTTCATGTTATATTGTGCATTTAATCTAATAATAATTATTGTTATTGTTTTCAAATAAACAATGCAGATAACATGCACACATAATGTTATTCTTAGTTTAAACAAAATAAACAATGCAGATAACATGCACACATAATGTTATTCTTAGTTTAAACTAAATAAACAATGCAGATAACATGCACATATAATGTAACTCTTAGTTTAAACCGGTATTAAGATGTAAAATGTGATAATTACCATCTAAGATGTACACTTTGAAGCCACTGCTCATCCGGGTAATGTAGTGTAAATTAGTGACCGCCATTCCTAATCTTCAGGGTTTTCTAAACAGTGCAATGCTCCTAAATAAGTTGAGTTGTGAGCGGCAGAATGGTTCCTCACTCCGTTTTAAATTGTCACTGAGCTCAAGTGTTCTGCGCTTACCATGATCATGCTTCTCGGGATTCTTATTGGACGGTTGAAGGCCAGCCCTCTCCCTCTGCCTTTGTATGCATGAGGCGACCTACCACCAAAGGTGCCTGATGGGAGGAGACAAAAGAGAAGCTGTGAATTGCCTGCTGTCTATCACCCCCACCACACCATATCGCCCTCAACATGGGCTAAAAAATGACAGTTGAAATAAAATTGCAAATAAAATTAGCAAAACAACAAAAAAACATATATTGCTTTAGTATATTACAGAGCTTTGGCATCACAATTATAAACCCAATCATGCATGAGATGTTCAAATTTAGATGTAGAAGTGTGTATTACAGCTAGGGACCGTACACGTGATTTATTAGAAACACTTTGGGAGACAAGCAGCTTAAAATAAAACAATCAGGTGGTATTCTAGATCTACCCTCTTCTCCAAGTATCAACATGCCAGGACAGAGAGATGAATGGTTTCCTTGTCATATTTTCACTGTTCTTGTGAAACACATTTATTAGAAACTTAACATTTGTAAAGACTACTTATTTATTAGAATACATTTAGAAACAGATAGACTCATATAAGGCCAACCGTACTCAAATTGGAACTTTAAACAGAATTATTAGCTTTTGAATAATAAAATAAAATATTTACAGGATGCAATTAAATATTATTAAAAAGTCAATCATTTTATACATACACAAAAGGATTGGTACAATGTTTGTATGTTATTGAAAGAAGTCTCAATAATTTTCACCAATGCTGCATTTATTTGATCAAATCATGAAAATCATGAAATATGATTACAATGTAAAATAATGTTTTCTAGTATATTTAAAATCTAATTTATTGCTGTGATGGCAAAGTTGGAATTTTAGCAGTCAGTAGCAGTCTTCGGTTTCACATGATCCTTCCGCCATATTTTTTTTTAATATATGCTGATTTGATCCACAAGAAAATTTATGCTACTTAATTTTTTTGGAAACCAGTCTTTTTTTTTCAGGATTTTATGAATGGTAGTCTATATTTGGATATGGGATTCTATTCTGGGATTTAAAAACTCAAGAGAATAACAAGGATTAATCAATGAAATCAAAATGAAAGTAAATTTGTGACACTGATCTGGTGAACTTTTTTCCACTGAAGCTCAAGATGGTCTTTGGAAATCTCAAATGATTCTGGAGAAAAGCTTATGGCATTTGTTCAGCTCAAGTACTTCTGTCATTCCAGGAATACCAAACGAAACATGATGACACTCTGAAATTATGTTTCAGATGATTTATTTTTTAATTAAACTTTTTACTCAAAAGTTCACTAGTAAAATGATTTTCAATTAAGTATTATAAAATACTAAATACTAGATTCAAAATCAATAGATTTCGGAACCTAACCATAAATCCATTTGGAACTTTACTATCCCACTTTTCCTTCCCTGGATCCTTTTAGAATCCACAAACAAGTCTTGCTCTGTCTTTTGTTTCCTCTCTAGGAGTCACCACCTGTCGACAGCCCCTCCCCTGACTTAATCTAAAATCTCACCTGACTGCATTTTTCAGAGTGTTTAGCCCACCTGAGCTGGAGTCATTCCACCATCTTGCCCATACATGCAGTTATGTTGTCAGTTCCCAACCTTTATCCATCGGGCCTTTTCTTTCCACAGATTTGTTTCTCCTATTTCTGTTTTGGCAGAAAGACAAAGACTTCAGAGTGCTGAAGACAGCTTTGTACAGCGTGATCCTGCCTGAGCATGCTAAAGCCACAAATGCTTCCATACATGACTGAAACACACTCCCTCTGGACACAGTTAACCCCATTTGCATTACAAGGAAGCCATCATAGTGTTACAAGTGAATGCTGCTGCTCTACATAAGGACAACCTTAAAACATGACAATTTCTTTAATTAAAAAGGTAATACTGTTACACTTAATACAGGTAATTTACCATTGGAACAGTGCAAGCACTTTCTCAAAACTCGGACTCATGCGCCGTTTATTTTGTAACATTCTCTGTGACTGTACTGTGATTGATTACCTCTCACTGTACCTGCGAATTAACACTGTAATAATCAACTACTGTAAATATTTACTGTACTTACTCCCTATCATTATTGGATTGTCATCTATTTTATAAAAGCATTTCCCAGGATGCCACACACAGTGCAGCTGCGTCTCTGTAAACCAGTGAGAAAAGCTTCTCACAATCATTCTAGTGCTGGAACGTCAAGTTCGGTTAAAAAGGACATTGTTGAGCTGCTTATAGAAGGTTATGTATATTTTTGAACATATAGTGACAGGCCAAGATAAAACCTTTGACTGTGTTTGTGCTGAATGAATGAAGTGTAAAGCTTTGCACTGCAATGAAATTCCGCCGCTGCTTGGAGGCGCGTGATATGGGAAGCGGCGCCCTCCTGCGGTAGAAATCAAGAACAGCAACAATTCATGCAGTTCATCCTGTCGGATGCAAAAATATACACAATAATATTTCAGTTTTGGTTTCTGTGCTTCTTTGGAAGTACTAAAGAGTGTGTTTAGCGCAGAGAAGAAGAAATGCCCACAGAACAGGTAGAGCACCTAACGTTTTTTTACGAGTAAAAAACTGTGGCCTGAAGCAAGTACTGTTTTAAGTAATGACACAATGCAATGAGACCATTCGTACCAGAAAAGATACTACAATTCATCCAACAGTGTGTATTTGACTACAGTAAAAAAAATAAAAATAATAATCTATAGCATATCCACAACAATGCTACAATAGCTTTATTTAAGGATGTATTTATTTGCATGGCTCTGGTAATGACTCTTTTTTTTTTGTTCAGTTTATAAAAAAGTGTAGCATGATTTCACACTTCCATAATGTATTTTTGGCATAGTAGTCATATGTATAATATTACTATTTTTTTCTCTATGGTGTTTTTTATTTTTCATTATGAAGTGATTCAATATTGTTTATTTAATTTTACTATAATTTAGGTTATTTTTATTTATATATTTGCGTAAACCTATAAAGCCTTTGCAGAATAAGCATTATTTTAACAAAAGGTCAAGTATTTGCATCTTGATGGCTGTATGTATGCGTATAGGTGTTAATAGTGTCTGTTGTCTTCAATTGCACAGACTGTCTGAACTATTCACATGTTTGTTTATGAATGCTTTTGCTCATTCACTAATGGAACAGCTTTGTGAAGGCGGGTATAAGCTTCCTTTGTTAATGTAATGGCTCAGAAATAGGGTCAACACCAGAAGTGGCAATTCACTTCAATTCACGTCATACGTACTGTGCACTGTATGGAGAGACTTGAACAACTGGTTCCTGCTGGAGAATAACAACTGTTTTCTCAAGGGAATCCACTAACAAGGGAAGGAGGATGCGGTGCAGAATAATTGAGTTTTATATCACTAAAGAGTGTGAGCTATTTTTTTGTGTGTGTTTCCAGTGCTTCTGTAATAAAACCAAGAAACTAGCCTGAGAAAAGCCTCAAGAAAAAAATCTGTACACCATACACATAGCAAATACAGCCAGCATATCAAGCTACAGCAACATTAAAATGGTAATTGGATATGATGTACACTGCTTGAAAAGTTTGGGGTCAGTGCGATTTTTATTTTTGAAAGGAATGCATACTTCTATTCATTACGCATTAAATTGATCAAAAGTTATCATTGTTACAAAAGATTTGTATTTCAAATAAACGCTGTTCTTTTAAAATCCTGAATTTTTTTTATCATGGATTCCACAAAAACCATAAGCATAAGAGATTTCTTTCAAAAATATTTTATTTTTATATTACACATATATATATATATATATATATATATATATATATATATATATATATATATATATATATATATATATATATATATATATGTATGTATGTAAGTAAATAAATAAATAAATATACATATAAAATTAACAATATTTTTAATATAGACATGTTGCTTACGGTCAATATATATATATATATATATATATATGTATGTAAGTAAATAAATAAATAAATATACATATAAAATTAACAATATTTTTAATATAGACATGTTGCTTACGGTCAATATATATATATATATATGTATGTAAGTAAATAAATAAATAAATATACATATAAAATTAACAATATTTTTAATATAGACATGTTGCTTACGGTCAAATTAAGCATGAAAAAAAATGTGTACTGTTTAAAATGAGATCCTATAAAAGTTAGAAGTCAGTAGACTTATCATATTCCCAAACAGAAACTGAGCTTTAAACAACTTTTCCATCTATTAATTATTTTAAGTTTTCATTAGGCCAGTAATTAAATATGCATATATATTATTTTTGTCCCTGTCTCTTTGCAGATGTAGAGCTTGATCAGAAGGGAAAGGGGAAAGACCTAGGAATTGTAGCCTGCAGGCTCACTGGTGTAAAATCTGAGATTGTATTGTGTGCATGAAGATGCTAATTGTGTTAATGTGGGTGTAACTGATTCACCACTAAAGTAAAGCATGTGGGCAATGATTTGTTTATTGACAAGGTTTGTCTGACAGAAATGGCCATAGCAATTATGCTTAAGAACCTGGAAAAGTGACAAGAGAAATGAATATGAAATGGATAAAAATGAAGATGTGCATCTTTTAGAGTCATACAAACACAAAGGCCATGAATGTGTTGTTAATGTATTGTGTTGCATTGGGTGGAGCCTGTAAACATTTAGGTTCCTTTCTTTTGAATCTCATTGAGGCCATTTCCTGATAAATTACCTCACAGGGGACATGGGGGCTACTTGTCAGACAGTTTATTTTCACAAATGTTTGTCTTTACTAGAAGTGATTTTGCTATTGATTTCAAATGCTTAGTTCAAAACTGTATACATATATATATATATATATATTTGTTAATTCTGTTCTCTGAACATTAAGTCACAATTCATTTTATTTCATAATAGCTCTTGGGTAAACAGGTGAATACAATAAAAACACCCTGACATACAAGAGTCAAGTAAATAATGAAGATGAATTTGATTTGAAGGCTTGAACTGTGTGCTCAGGACATGGATATTTTTTATTTTCATTTTATGCTGACTTTAAGGTATGTTGACTGTACAGAAAAGGGGTATATGTCAAGCATAACCTGACCAAACCGTAAAAAGATCCCATTGCATTTGCTTGCCGGAGAAAGTGTTAAAAGTATGAACTGATGCCAATATCTTTGGACTTTTAATGTAATCATCTATTTTAATTGTCTGCCTTTTTATTCAATGTTAATATCCGAATGTTAGAGAGAAAACAAAAATTTTAGATATAAATCTGCACATGTGATGAACATCAGTTATGATGATCATCTTTGTTATCTTCATTGAAGGCATCTTGAGTAAAGCGTCTCCATATTTAAGCTCATACAAAAGACCTGAACTGGAAGCGAGGTGACATGTTTTACCGAATACAGAAGTTTAATAAAGCACATAACCCCCAATAACATTTTAATAGGATTTTTTGTTGTAGCAAAAAGTGTGACAACTAGCCCCAGTCTTTCCTGTTACCACAACATCAAGAACAAATAGATTCCCTGTCCAAGGTGCTGAAAACACAAACATGGTACTGAGTACAGAGTATTTCCACAGTCACTGTCCAGAGTACTGAAAAACCATCCTTGCTTTTCATAGATGCTGTATTTGAGAACATTATATCCTATTCCCAGTTGTTCCTGAAAATAAATTTCAAGGTGCATAAATTGCCCTTTAATAATAATAATAAAACAATTTCTAACACTGCTCCAACATCCAATAATAGTAATATTATTATTTCAGATATATATTTAAGATGAACACTCATAATTAATCGTCAGTTATCTGAGGCTTTTCTTCAAAGCCCCTTACAGCATCCCTATATCGTACAAGGTCAATCCCGAGGGAACAACCTGGGTTTAGGTGTGTTGCTCAAGGACATCATGGTGAAAGTTCAAGGATGGCCACAAGCAGAGTCTGAACCTACAACTTTTTAGTTACAAGCTCTTTAATCACTATAGGCAGGACCACCCACTGTCAGTGATGTTCAGTTGATGTCTCTCGTTTCCTTAAAATGAACACAAGCACATGTCAAATTCGTCTCTCCTCACTATTCATCAATTTACGCATCTAACCAACCACATCTGTCCCGCGCGTAAATAACGTGCGCAACGGGGAAAAACTCACGATGGTTCAGAAAAATGACGAGGAAATCACTGAGCGGATTAATAGGATTGGATGGCACGAGTGATGCAATCCCTGTATCCTCCGAAGCCCTAACCGGGTCGCAGAGAATCTGGCCGGAGATTTTACCTCACTGAGTATCATTTATGACAATTACTACCTTAACCGAGCGAGCACACTTTTAACAAGTGCCTCTTCGCTAGGACTGTTTTTCTCCACGCCCGTGGAATAGGACCTAAACATCATCAAAATCAATGGAAGGAGCGTGAAATCCTAATGCCAATTGTTGAACGAGATTCTCAGTGATGTAAGTCAACCAATCACACTTAGGCTATTACGAGCATTTATTTACGAATATTTTATCGTGATATTAGTAAAGCGCTGATTTGGTTTCTTTCATTTGTTGCAGTGCTTTCTTTGCTTTGCATGTTGTGAAGCACGACCTTTGCTTTTTGAGGTGCACCCTGGAGAATTGCGTATCATTTATTTTCGCGTCTCGTTTAAACAGAAACGCTCGGTTGCATCCTAGATATCAGATACTTGATCAGTTTTCCAATCGTCTTGGATTCCTTTATTTATTTTTTGCCGTGCAGAATCTACAGGGGATAATTTACCGTCGCATCCCTTTTCATCTTCACCATGAATTACCTGCGACGTCGACTATCGGACAGTAATTTCATGTCCAACTTGCCCAATGGCTACATGAGCGATCTACAGCGGCCCGATCCGCCGCAGCAGAGCCCAGCCCCGGTGCTTTCGCCGGGCTCTCAAGAGAGGCGTCAACCCCCCAGCCAGTCTTCCGGCGCCGGCTTTTTTTCCTCCATTTCCAACGCCGTCAAACAGACCACCGCCGCCGCTGCTGCTACCTTTAACGAGGCCACCGAGAGAGGAATCGGCTCGAGCAATGCCAAGATCCTCCTGGTCATTGATGATCAGCAGACAGACTGGTAAGACATGGTCCAATGAATTTTAAATATATGCCTGTGACTTGGAGTTTATGAACATAATATTTAGGTGTTTGTTTCACGTTTCAGGCTCGCACCTGAGGTGTATCTCGTGCTTTTACAGGCCAAAAGGAGTCACTATCCAAATGTCGTGACTCATTAATATAAGGGCCTTCTGGCACGCTCTCCCGTGTAGTCGTGGGCGTGCCCTCGCGTGTGTTTGTGCGCATTTCACTATTCAGTCTGGAGCAGTGAGACCCTATAGCCAAGTATATTACATTAGCTTTTGAGTTTAAATTAAAAGGTCCTGCGTTGCTGGGTTTAAGAGTAGACTGAAAAGTGTTAACACAAAGTCTTTGAAAATGAAAAGGTAAATTTAAAGTTTTCACAGGTGAAACTCTGGAGAACTTATTGGAACCATTTTCAGGATGGATCAAAATGTCCTATTGTATAGCCTACTAAAGGAATTATATGAGTATACAATATTTGAGAAATATATTTAAAGAGGCCATGAGGGCTAGTGACACTTACAGGAATACTGAAATAAAGACAAAAACAAAAAGTTAATTTCATGAATAATTTGATGAATATTTGAAATACATGACTTTCACACCATTTCACAGTTGCATGATCTAGTTTGGACACAGTTTATGTGTTTTTGTTAACTATGACTCACAGCTGCAAAAAGGTTTTCTTTTTGTATCTTTCTTTCATCAGGGCAAAGGTGTTTAAAGGCAAGAAGGTTCATGGTGAATTTGACATTAAAGTAGAACAGGTGAGATTTTTTTTTTAATTCTTCCAAACTAACAGAGCAGTACAACTCAACAACATGCTTGTAATGAATTAGACGCTGGATTTAACAAAACACATCAACTGGCTACAGATTATTGTTATCACTCTGAGTTGCAATATTGAGCCTTTGTCATTTCTTCAGTGGCATTTGTTTGTGTTTTGAAAAGGGATGGGGAAATATATCAAATCTGTCCCTAGTATGCAAGAAGATCGAAGCTATTTTAGACGTGGATAAAAGAAAATTAATCTGTCATGTCAATTAATAATATCCTTTCAAATAATTAGTCATGGACAAGATCGATTTGATAGCAGCTTTACAATAATCCAAAAGTAATTTTGACCATGAGAAACATTTTGTTATTGAACAACCACTTGAAAATATGTTTGGTTAGTATTATGTGTAACAATATTAATAAGTACACAGTAATATAGGGATTTAGGCAAGACTTTGGCAAACAATCTGGAATACCAGAAAACATGGATTCAAAACCACTTTTGTGTTTTACATTTTTTTTATTAACAGTGTCATTTAAAAATCCTGTCTTAAAAGGAAATATTGATGGTTTAAAAATCAATTTTTGTAGTTTTAACGTAACAACACTGGAAACCCATCACCGACCTCAGGTGCTGTTTTAGTATAAATGCTTTGACGTGATCATTTTTTCTGATCCCATACATTGATCCTTTCATCCCATCTGGTGATTTTCATTGATTTTCAAGGCTGAATTCTCTGAGGTTAATCTGGTGGCTCACGCAACAGGAAGCTATAGCGTGGACATTGAGGCCATCCGCAATGGGAACAAAATCACAAAGTAGGTTTCACATCTGTTGTAGAAATCTTTCAGAATGTTTTTTTTCTAAACGACTGCAGATATGAAGCATTTAATTCAGTGGGTTTACTTTGTTGACGAATTCTGCAAACAATTATACAAAAAAGTATGAGAATAATTAATGGAATTAATGTATATAATATTTAGAGCATCATTCAAGATGATTAATCAAAGAAAATAAATGCACTGTTTATACTACTGTATATCTGTACTATATAAATACATAGATTTGCTTAAATGAATCACAGTATAATTACTGATAATAATTACCAACATTTCTGTGGTCATTTAGGTGTTTCAAGCCAGATTTTGTGCTGGTGCGACAGCATGCTTTTAGCATGGCCAAGAATGGCGACCACAGGAACATTGTGATTGGACTTCAGTATGCTGGTCTGCCCAGTGTCAATTCCATTCACTCTGTCTACAACTTCTGTGACAAACCATGGGTGGTGAGCACTGCATACATCAGTCTATACTGATCAGCCAATTGGGGATGTTCTTAGGGTGTCCAAAATGGGAGTAGTAATGTATTTTAAACATATTTCCATAATAATAATAAAAAAAATAAAAAATGTAATATTCCCTCAGTAAAAGAAAGTAGTGTTTTCCAAGCTTGGAAAAATAATGGAAATTAATCAAATTGGTAACACTTTACATAATGCCTTAAAGCGAAGGTATTAATCATATAAATTGTAATGCATTATGTCTTTTCATAAATAATTATAACCAAACTTAAAATGCATTATAATAGTTGAAGGTTTGTCTGTCTTTTGTTTTAATGCATTATACTTAAAGGTGTAACAATGAAAAAAATAATATTTTGATGTATTATGATTGTGGTTACAATTATTCATGAGATTATGTAATTACAAATACATTATAAGGTGCATTACAAGGCATAATCAAGACATTAAAAGTTATTTTATAATGCATTATATATAAGGCTTTAAGTGTTAACAAAAAATCTTATAAAATGCATTTATATAATAATTTTAGAAGCTCTAATTCAGGCTTTATGTTGCTATTGTATAAAGAAACATATATTAATCAAATAATTAACTTTTAACATTGTTTTTGGTCAATTCTTTCCAATTAATTAGGTCAAGCTGCTCCAAAAATCAGATAAAAAAATTAATTTTCCAAATCGCCCACAGTACACTGCATGTTTTTGAGGGTTTACCTTTGTGACGTTTAACAAAAAAAGCAAAACATGTCATATATCTTTGGAAAGCTGAAATTCTTCTGATTTTAAGATGCAATCATGGTTTTTGTCAGACCGCCAGCAAGGTTTTAATGCTGTGATCCCATTGTGTTTTCAAGCTAATAGCTCCAAGCTATAGTCATCTGCAGGCATCTTTTTCCAAAATAAAATGTAGGCGGAATGTTTGTTCTTTTTTCAGTGTGTTGAAAGTTCTATTGCTCAGTATCAGTAAGACTTACAGTGTCACCTTTCAAATAAGACCAAAACCATGCTTATACTTCAAGAACAGCATGCAGGTTATTTGGGTATGCATTTTTTAGGCTTTAAGGCAAATTTTACTGGAATTCTAAGGAGGTAACTACTGCTGCATAATAGCTGTCTCTATGTTTCTATGTTTATGTATGTATGTCTGTGTGTGGGTCGCCATGCATCTATCAGTTTGGTCAGTTGTCCAGATTGTACAAGCAGTTGGGTCCAGAGGAGTTCCCACTGATCGACCAGGTTTATTACCCCAACCACAAGGAGATGGTGAGTGTTCAACCATCTGTCCCTCTCCTGGCCCTCTTCACCAGTAAACCCTGAGCTATTGGGCTCTAGACGGTCCACTAGACACCAAACAAAGCTCCCATCTGTGCCAGGGACAGCAGTACCTGGATGCAGTCAATACTAAAATAGAAAAGACCCAGTTAAGCATTGCTCCACTCAACTTAGCATAGTTATAGCCCTGTCTAGACTTGGAATTTCATAAACTCCAGACTAGTTCAATTGTGTGGTACATCACAGTTCTTATAGATATAGTTCAGGTATTAGAGGGAAGCTTTCTACAGTGCCACCACCACCTCCTATTCCTCCACTGCAGGCGTCTTCACACATAAATGATCCTAGACACACTCTTTGCCAGAATGTTTTCCTCTCTCCCTGGCCTTTTTCTAAGATAAAGGACAGTAGACTCAGGTGTAATTCAGTGGGCTCATTTTGTCCCTGAGCAAAAAGATTTTGCTCTCTGATTTCAATTACTGCAGCAAGCAATATAAATAAGATGCCTATCAAGTACCACAGAGACTGCAAATACATGCTCTCCTATTAATAACCAATTCAATTCAAAGGACCTAAAAAACTTTGTCCAATCAAAATGTTTGGTCCGAACATTATGATAGGCTGTCCTGCCTGCCTGTCAAATATGTACTTGCATACCTCTGCGGACACTGATTGCGCAGAAATGACACATCATCAATGCATTCCAGCATTAATTAAAGGCATTATTTTAACATTATGCGCATAATGTTTTCGGTGAATGTGACTTGAGGTAATCTGACAGCCCTGCATTTAATCCTCCACCAATGCCATCTCTCATGTTGAAGGCTTAATTACTTTGTTGAAACCTTGAAACGTTTTTTAAAGATTCTTTGATGAATAGAAGGTTCAAAAGAACAGCATTTATTTGAAATAGAAATTTAACATTATAAGTGTTATATTATTAATATTTGTTAATATTTATTAAGTTTTGTGTTAATATTATATTATATTATAATGTTATGTTAATATTCTTTAAAAAATCTTCATATATCTCTCTTGTCTTCAGATCACTACACCTGGCTTTCCTGTGGTAGTGAAGATGGGTCATGCTCACTCTGGCATGGGAAAGGTATGACTGAGACCCTTTCTTACACATCCCTGTCAATTGCTTTTTAAATATATGAAAAAAATGTCTTTCATTAAACTAATTAGAAATCCCAAACTTTCTATATTATTGTGTGACTTTTTGTGATTACAGTTGTATCAGTGCAATTCAAATTCTCTGTACAGGTCAAAGTGGACAATCAATATGATTTCCAAGACATAGCTAGTGTTGTAGCTTTGACAAAGACGTATGCCACGTCTGAGCCTTTTATTGACGCCAAGTATGACATCCGAATCCAGAAAATCGGTGACAATTACAAGGCCTACATGTAAGAATCTAAAATGAAAAAGTGTTTTCATGTCAGTAAGTCATGGTTGGAATCTATGTCTTTAACAATATCACTGGAAATGATTGAAAAACACCTGCTGTTTTTATTGGACAGGAGGACATCTATATCTGGCAACTGGAAGACTAACACAGGATCAGCCATGTTAGAGCAGGTGGCCATGTCTGACAGGTACACACATCTTACAGGATGGTCCTTCTTCCACGACACAAGGCATATTATACAGTTCCTATAACATGCCATTAGATAACCTTATTAGATGTTGCTCATCTAAAAATGACATATTTTGCATAAATGATGCTCAATTTAAGTTAGAATGTAGAGGGATGCAAGGCAGCTCAATTGGTTTTGAGACAATTGTATTATCATTAGGGTTAAGATTTGGAAAAAAATTTTGATCAAGGTTTAAAATGCTAAAATCAAAAAGCTCCTTTTTTGCCCCTTGCTACGTAATTTGGCCAAAACAGGTGTGATTGTATATAAATATTAAATATGACTTAATTAAATACATCATTTTTTTTGTTACTATTTTGGTTTTATTTCAATAAATTGTGCAACCCTAATAATCTTACTGATGAAAAAAGACTATTACTGATGGAATTGTTGTTCAGGAACAGCATACATTGAACAAGTATAACATATTTTTCTTGGAATTGATTTATTTTGAAACAAAAAACAGATTTTAGTTTGCTAGAGGATTTTCAATCAAAGCAGTCGATGATACCAAGCCAAATATTAATGTTTTGCACTGAAGTGATCCTGATTCCCTTGTTTACTCTAGGCAACAGCGTGGGTGGATACTTTTAGTGGAATGCACAAGGTCATCATTTGCGTTTTTCCCTGCAGGTATCGTATGTGGGTGGACGTATGCTCTGAGGTTTTCGGGGGTCTTGATATATGCGCTGTAGAGGCATTGCATGGTAAAGATGGTCGGGATTACATCATAGAGGTAACAACATCTATAAAAACAATCAGCTTTCAAAATAACTACAATAATAATAATATTCTTAATGCCCTGGGCAAATGCTCTGTGTGTGTGTCTGTTAGGTGGTGGGCTGCTCAATGCCTCTCATAGGAGACCAGCAGGATGAGGACCGAGCTCTGATAGCTGATCTTGTTGTGGCTAAAATGAACCAGACTGTGCCATGCACTTCAGCTCCCACTCCAGTCCGTTCTCAGGTTAACAGACTCGCTTCAAAACATCCTCATATATTCTCAATATGTTGCTTCTTGTAAGTCTGGTGTCACAAGTGAAATGTGAGAGCCTCTAAAAGCATGTTCAATTTTATCTGCAACAGATGAACATGAATGTTTTATTATGGTGATAGCATATCACTGCTTGATAGCATACCTGACCTAAAACATGCATATAAAAACTGTAATTTCTGCTTATGCAAGATTAAGCAGTGAAATGCAGCTGAATAATACAGTAAAATTGTGTAGTTTCCTCCAAGCAGTCAAAATTTATTTATGCAAAACTTGTAGTCACAGCAAGAGTCTAAGATCCTTTTTGACTGCAGTGCATAGATTGATATTCTCCATTATTCCCAAAGCTGTGATTGTAATGATTCATAGCCACACAGGTGGGAGAGAATGAGAGTGAGAAATGCCTTTAATGCACAAGTTAAGGACTCAGACATAATTCCTCTGCATCAAATCGCTTGGTTTAATTCCCTCCACATTTGTGTTAAACTGATTGCCTGATAATTAATGACTGCAGTTTTTGTGGCAACAGACATTTATTTATGTTTCTATATTGATGATCAGCAATTTTTTGAGGTTTCAGCTGTTTGGAAGTTTTTTTTAATGAGAGTGACTAAAGGCGTTTCTAAAAAAAATAATAAAATGTGCACTGAAATTTATGTGTGCCAGCATTCTGTTTCTGTGCGGTTTGGCTCCTGATATACTATCCTTTCTTATGTTTGTTGTATATTTTAGGGCCCAGCTGTTTCACCTCAACCCATCTCTCAGTCTAGTGTCCCCCAGGTGCAACAGCGCCCTCCCCCACAGGGTAAGGGATTACACTAAAGAATGAAGCATGTCATGTAGCATAGTTTTCAAATATGCAACATGATGACACATTGCAGCTGGTTTGACACAATTGATGTCGTATATTTTTTGTGAATAAAGTCCCAAGTTTTGATCTGTTCATCACACAAGTCTTGAAATATAGCTTCTGGGTGTCTTAAGGTACTTTTTAAAATTATTTTGTTGTTCAGCTGATGCCATCAGAGAAGAAAGGCTATTCCAGAGGTGAAAGTAATTTTACAAGACTAGTAATGTGCTCTAACGAAGTAAATTTATATATATATATATATATATATATATATATATATATATAATATATATATATATATATATATATATATATATATATATATATATATATATATATATATATATATATATATTTGTTCATTTTCATTACGTGCAGACTTCAGTCAATCCTTCAGTCAAGCCAACACCAAATGATGCAGGCTGCTCAATATGTATTTTCGCTGTGGATTCGAATTTCTTCCTCTAGTATTCATTATTGCTTAGAAAAATACTTTGTTTGTGATTGCCACAAAGTCATAGTTTTGCAGCAACATCTCTGGGCATGACAAAAAGTGCAAATCTTATTGGTTGACCAATGTTCTTTGCGATGTGATGGAAAAGAGATTAGAATACTTCTCTGTAAAAAAAAGAATAATAATAATAATAATAAAAATAAAAATAAAAATTAATCGACAGCACATGCACATGTTGGTCTGAACTGATGTTTTAACAGCTGTTGATTTAAATCAAAATGTTTATAGCACCAAAT
The DNA here is from genome assembly GCF_023724105.1 of Carassius gibelio. Classification (NCBI taxonomy): domain Eukaryota; kingdom Metazoa; phylum Chordata; class Actinopteri; order Cypriniformes; family Cyprinidae; genus Carassius; species Carassius gibelio. Next base: position 13,865,808 of record NC_068378.1, on the reverse strand, counting down.
TTTCATAACAACCTTCCTTGGTGTGATTAGGCCTTTATGGTAAAAATTATTAATTAATTTCACTGTATGCAAAACAGAGACTTTAGCAAACAGCAGATAGAAAGTCATACAGGTTTGGAATGACATGAGGGTGAATAAATTAAGACAGATATTTCTAAATACTAATAGATCTCTGGATAACTGTGCAAAAATGGTTCATAGTTTGTGTTTACTAGATTGTGCTTAGATTACAACCTGTTTACACAGTAAAAATGAGCTCTGTTTTTAGGAGGTCCACAACAAGCAGCTGCTAGCACTACTGCTGCCCGCCAAGGAGCCCCACCACAGCAGCGCCCGTCTCCCCAGGGCCAGCCCCCTGCCCAAACCCAGTCTGTGACCAGTCCTACTGCTCAGAACCCTCCTACCCAACAACCCCGGCCAAATCAACCCCCACAGCGGCAAGCCAGTCAAGGGGCTTCAGGTCAGCAGAGGCCCACTACGGCACAGGGTCCTGCCCAGCGTGGCCCGGGTGGCTCTCCTCAGTCACAGAGGCCCCAGCAAGGTGGTCCCCAACAGCAGCCACAAAGGCCTCAAACTGGTGGCCAGGGTCCCAAACCAGCTGGTCAGCCTCAGCAGAGGCCTCAGCAGCCAAGACAAGGCCAGCCAACCAGGCAGCCATCCCAGGGTGGATCACAGCCAACCCAGGACGTCCCTCAACCACCCCTGCAACCGCAGAGCAGCCCTCGCCCTCCGACCACTCAGCAACCACGGCCTACTGCACAGAGCCAGGGAGGTCTAGGAGGTCCAGGAGGTGCACGACCTCCTTTGCAGCAGAAACCTACACCTCCTCAGAAGCCAAGTCCTGATCACCCGGCTCTGAGTGGATCACCACAGCTTAAGTAAGATGTTTTTTGTCCTCTGTCATATTTGCTTGAAATTTGTAAGTGCAGTTGACTAGATGTGAAGGTTTTTATGATTCATAAGCATCTGGACATGTTTTTCCATTTATTAATGATGTTTCATCACCCACGCAAATGTCTACACTAGGTAGATGGTGGCCATTCTCCTCTGCTACATCGTAAAATTCTTAACTCACATGACAAGATGATGGTATTGATTGACAGTGATTGTGTGAAATAGGGTAAACCTATCAGGGTAAATGTTGTATAGGGTTGGTGATTCACAAGCGCTGAATTTAATTATATTCTACTGTATACTCAAATAATGTGGGTACAATTTGCGTGGGTTTATTTTCTAACACTGCTATTCAAAAGTCTAGGTCAGGTTTTAATAAGGATCTTGTAATGGTTTTTGAAAGAAGTCTTGTTTTAAAATGCTGATTTAATGCTCAAGAAACATTTCATTATTATTATCAATATAAGGGCTGCAAAAATTTATCGAATTTGTAATCGCGATTACAACTACGAATGCCACAATTATGTGATCGCTCAAAGCGCCAATTATTTATAACTTATGTTATTGTGTGTGCTTAAGATATGTTTTTTTCCCCCTACAGGTTATCTTAAGGGGTTTTCCATTGTTTTAATCTTAGTATAAAATGATAATATCATGCATATTTTTACTTTTTTATTTAAAGAAGAATGCAATCCAATGTATTGTTCTCATTTGAGGCTTAATACTATAGAAAAACAATTAAAAAAATTAATTTTGTGTTTTCAGCATGCTTATTTTCAGCAAAAAATATGGCATGTAAATTGTGATAATCCTTATTAATAATCTCAATTACAATTTCAAGGTAATAATCAACAATTATTATTATTTTTTGGTCATAATCGTGCAGCCCTAATCAACGTTGAAACTGTAAGTTTCTTTGATGAATAGAAACTTCAAAAGAACAGCATGTACAGTATTTGAAACAGGATTTTTTTTCATATTATAAATGTCTTAACTGCACTTTTGATCAATATAATGCATCCTTACTGAAAAGTATTATTTTCTTTAACAACAACAACAAAACTGCCCTCAAACCTTTGAACAGTACAGCACATAATTAAAAAAATTTTTTTTTTAACTTTTTATTTTGAAAATGAACAGCCTAAACTATGCAGTTAAATGCCATAGTAAGAACACAGTGACAACTAAAGGATGAGAAGCACTCCATGAGTAGATTTTACCGTGGGATTGGGATAGATCAGAGGAAGAGTGTGATTAATCAGAAAACCTATGTTTTACACAGTGATGTCATGGTAATGCTATTTTTTGAATATAAGAGACTAGTTGGTGAGCAGCTAATTTCTGGTCTGATTGGGCATTACTTGACTTGCCAGCCACTTACAATGCCATTAAACCCTGTGTTGTTCTAACTAATTCACACAGCCATCACAACATCTTCCTATTTCATAATAGGAATGGTGCAAGTTCAAATTGGATAAAGCCTAATGGAAAATTACCTGAAATCATCTTTATGTTTAACTCCCCCAAATCTATAATCTAATAATTAAAAATTTTATATTTTAGCCATGGATGTATTGGCTACTACCAATTATGCAACAGAATGGATGAAATGAATGGATTAACACGTCCAAAAGCTCTTTAACAGATTCTGCAAAGCATACTGTAACTTAAATTTCCTTAAATATTAATAAACAGATTTTGATAATGTTGATGAAAATAATGAACATGACATTTGACAATAATGGTAATCATGATGAATGTGGCTTATACATATAGGCAGACGCCTAATTAAAACAATGAAGATACAGAAGTATGTACACTAGATGATCTGGTATTTTGCATGCCAAAGATGGCTCCCTTCAGTCTCCCACCCAAACCATTCATGCACTTGATTGTGGAAATTGCATTCTTCTGAATAGAAATGTGCATTTGATCTATTTTCACTGTCAAGCGATTTGTCAGCAAGTATGAATGGGTTCATCTTATTACCACTGTTCCTCAATAAAGTTCTAAGGTGACTAATGTAATACAACACAGATTCTTCCAAAAAAACAAACAAACAACAAAAAAAACATAATATTTATTTATATTATTGAGATGTGCCTTTGCACTTGGTTCTTTATTTAGGAATAGTGGCCTAGAATATACAATGGCGCAGAGTAAAGTGCATGTATATACATCCAGAGATGCCATTTCTCATAAGTCCAAGGGCTGATGTAAACATTGCACTTGAATCATGACTGCTTAAATGAATGACACAAAAGAAAGCATATGAATTCAGTCTCTCTCTATCTCTCACAGCTTATTTATTTTTCTCTGCCAATCCTTTATAGAGCCATCTCCATGCGTTTGCTGCATGACTTTAATAGCCTCTTCCTCTCCTTTATTGCCACGTCTTCTCTTTGTAGCAAATCCCAGTCTCTTACCAATACATTCAACATTCCAGAAACACCGGCCGCCCAGCACCAAAGTCCTAGTCAGGATGAAGCCAAGGCTGAGACCATTCGCAACCTTCGGAAATCCTTTGCAAGCCTCTTCTCCGTGGAATAAACACACACACAGACACAGAAACACACACACAGACAGAGAGGTTATGCAGTATTTCTAAAAAACATACAAACACATACAATTGTCAGCTATACACAGGAAGGACCAATTATATTGCACATTGCAGTGCACTACAGATCTGTGCACATCAATTTGCAATGCGACATAAATGAAACACTGCCTGCACTGAATTCATTAGACACATTCCCAGTTTTTTGAGGCCAACTGATGGAGGGAGGTGTGAAAATAAAATACCACACACAGAAACACTCGCATGCACCCTTTTACACTACCTACACAGTGACTGGACCTGCATACATGTGCTTTGCCTAGTCATTCCAGTCTCCTATTATTAGCTAATAATCCTAGATTGTTTTTGGAAATGAAAAGTTTTGGTGGACGTTTTGTTGTAAAACCATCAACCGCCACGCTCTCTCAGATATATGATATCTGAAGTATGTCGGCTAATTGTCTGAAGCATGTTCTGTTACGATAAGGGGCACCATCTGATGATTTTAACAGTGCGCCACATTGTAATGTAACGTAATGTTTTATGGTTCTATATTTTACATGCTTGAGCAGGATTTTGGATTTTGCAATAACACATTGTGACGTTGTTAAAATTTTGCACAAGCTTCCATTGTCGAAACGAACCCCGCAGCTGTTAGCGCTAGCCACTTGTGTTACTTGCATGTCACTTAAGGAGAACGTAGTCACACACTGTGGGTGGTCTTTCTTTGTGTTGTGTCGTTGCACCTAGATAAAATAGTTCTAGTGAAAATGTTGTTTCATTTTCATGAGCAAGCTGTCGCTGCTTCCCTGACGTTCCTTTTCCTGACAAGAAACACAATTGTACACCCTTCAACATGTTTAATATGCCTTAGACAGCATACAAAAAGAGGTTGGTTTTGTGAAATCGCATATGTCTCAGGGATGTCCTGAAGAGAAAGACGCAATGACCAAGTGTCACTGATCAGGTCTTCCAACCCATTGCTGTATAGAGTTATTGATTGCGAAGGCCAGTAAAGGGAGGTATATGTCGAATGAATATGTTTGCACACTAACACAGTAACACTTGAGAACATATGAGATGGGTGAAAGCTCAGGAGGTTTGTTGCATCAAGAGAAGGTATATTTTGCATGCCTGAATGAGTATGTAGGTGTTTGGAGCTGCTTGTCCATCAAACTTGGGCCCAATGAAAACGCAAAGCCAAAATACAAAGCCAAGGATGCCATCAGCAGCAAATGTCTTCGCAGAAAGGTCATCTTTAGAAGAGATGCTTTTCACATGTTTAGTATGCCCCAATGTGATCCCAGTTACACAATGTGGATCCCAAACCAACTACTCCTGAAACGCCATACCCAAGGAGTTTAGAGCTGAACCGACAGTGTCTTCCACAAGTGAGGATAAAACATCCCAATACTAGGCAATATATATAGTCAAGGCCATTCCAGGAGTCCCGACCCAATCCTGAATCCTCCCTGCTTTCCCGCTCACCAGCCTGTTGTGTATTCACAGTGATCCTTTTGTGACAAATGGTGCATTGATGTGTATATATATGTATAATGTAATGTTGTACCGTGAACTGTCTAAACCAAATAGAAGTGTTGTACAGATCTTAACTCAACAAACGATGCAAACGCCCTGTATTTGATTTGATCCTGAAAAGGTGATCGTTGTGGCTCTTGAGTAAGACAGGATTTTACTTCAATCAGATGTGATTTAGGTTGTGCAATATTGTCCACTGTAAACTAAACCTATCAGGTCTGTGTTCTTTATTTGACCTGTTTTGTGACAAATGCAGTTATTAAAAGTCATCTTCAATGTAAGTAGCTTGGTTGACATATGTGGTTATCTAGATGGTCCTCCATGATATTGTTGTGGCTCAGGCGAACTTTCAGTGCTCTTCTGTGTGGTCATGTTTTTCCCAATTAGGATATACATGTATGTATGTTAAATGATGACTTTAATGAATGTCTAATAAATAACTTTATCACTGATGCAATCAAGTTTTTACGGAGCCCTGCACATGACATGCAAGAAAAAAGAAATAAACTGTGTTACACGGTTACTATTGCGTTCCATCGATTTGCTAAATTGTGTGCACAATTTAGTAAATCATACGCACAATTTATAAATCGAGTGAACGAAATAGTAAATTGAGGGAACAAATTAGTAAATCGTGCGCACGATTTAGCCCACTATTCTTTCCTGCATGTCGTGTGCAGGGCTCCGTAAGTTTTAGAGGCAAATTATTAGAATTTTGCTGTACTTATGGAACCCATGCCTGAGGTTTGCACTCCACAGTTTTTTTTTTTTTGCCATATATTACATTTGTGTACTTTCTGTTTTTATATTAAGAATAATTATATCCTTTTAAAGAAAATGTATTCAAATGGATCATAATTTCTAAATAGGTTTGACTGTTTCTCAGTGAATTTTATTGTCTGTTCATACTTGCCTAAAACTGTATAAAAGAAAGATATACAATTAAATTACATATATATAAAATTAAAGACTTAAATTATATTAATATGAGAAATATTATTAAACATCGTGTAGTATTACACAACAAATGCAACTTTGATGTAATCTTCGATGTATCTTAATAATGGTGTCAAATTACTATGCTAAAATATGTTCAAAATCAATAAAGTCTATCAAATAAATATGCATCTCCTTTCTCTTTTTTGTTAACATCCTTTGTTTGTAAATATAGCTTAATGCCTACTGAAGAAAGCTAAAGATGTGATGACATGGAATTAATTCAGTTAGTTGATTTAGTGAAAGACTTATACTGATTAAACGGATTCAAAACGTTAACTCGGTTTTTTTCTTCCATATCTCTGACATGACATGAACGAACCACAATTTTCACACTTGCAACAACATTCTCCCTCTCATCTGCATATAGGCTAGTCTACCTGCAAGCTGTTTATGGTTGTCAAGATACATTACAACATATGGCACAACTAAAAATTCACCCAAAAATTATTGTTTCTTTCGTGACTTTCTGATTTCTAAATACAACTTCTGGAGAATAACAACGCTATCTCACGACCAATTCGTACTGGTCACTCTTTTCTTTGTAATGAAAGTAAAAGAGGACTGTTCTGTCAAACTTCAAAATGACCAAAAAGGAGCACCAATAATTATCCTAAGCCTTATGCAAATGTCAAGCAAAAAACGCCAGACTGCAGCAAATCGCTATTTGATGAAGTCTATCAAATCGTTTGCACATTGTACGCTTTTCAGTTGTTGCACACATATAGTCTATTAAGATTAAGGTAACATTTATATAAAATATGCTCTCTGTGTTACAAGCTGGTTACAAGTTAGTTATCTCGTAATGAAAATGCGTTAATGAAGTTCATTTTTATACACGTAGATTTAAGTTATAATTGCACTGCAATTTACAGTAGTAAAAAAAGAAAAAATCTAGTCGCATCTCAAGTGCAAGAGAAGCTGTTCCTCGGTATCACCACAGTGTGGCGCAGGTCTGCAAGATTTTTAAGCACCATTTATGAGATTTGCTGTATAATACATAGCCTACAGCATGACTCCATTGTAGTCCTTTTAGTTTGTGTTTGTCGATTCTTAAATGTCCTTCCACGTGTTCCTGTGTCTTCTACATTCCCTTTGTGATTGGATTATTAAAAGACTGTGATATTGAAGAACTCCTCGTCTCATGCTCTCCTAAGTGAATTGTGACAATCTACATTTATTGAGACATTTTCACACCCCCACACCCCCCATATTCAACGCTTCTGCTGAGCATCTGCAATTCGTTTGATTTCTTTTATACAATCTATTCATAATAAAAGCATTAGTTGTGTTGTGGTTTATAATTATTTTTAGTGGTCTGTGACATTTGTTCATTCATATTGAATTAAAGTTCACTCTTTAGCACTGAAAGGCTCTTTATATATCGAAGCACATCATGTAATGCAATCAAGCAGAGACATCTCTTCCATTCAGTGTCTGGACTACTCTGATACCAGATGCCATTATGCTCACAACTATTGTATTGTTCATGCAATCTGAAATAGCCTCTGGCAAGGGAGATTTTATGATGTTATTTATAACTCTGAGTGGTAAAATGAAGCTAAGAGTATCTGATACTGTGCTTTACAGAAGCATGCAAGGCTTTATTAGACCCTGAAGTGAATACAATGATCATGATGGTAGTACATAGGCCCTATCTGTGCTGTTGTCTCACAGGCATGGTCTCCTTTGAAAATAGAAAACTGAGCACACACAAGAGGACTGTCACTCACTGTAGTGAGCTGTGAGCTTATAATTACATTCCTCAAAGCCAGGTCAGGACCTCTGTTTGACTGCTCACCAGCAGTGTCTATTCTCATGCATTTCTCTTAAACAAATAACCCTCTCTTAATTTCCAGTGACAAGAAAACTTTTTGCACTCATAACATCCAGTCTGAAACCAGCCCAGGAATTATTGTTAATCCCAGACAGCTAATTGTCTTGCTCACTTCTCAGCCCCATAAATGACAAGAAAACGAACAGTGTGCTCCAGGAAGTGGGAGGTGGATAAGGTCGATTTTAATTAGAAGGCAGATCAATTGTTGTTTCTGTTTACCCTTTACATTTATCTGGACTATGAATTAAACCTTTTAAAAGTCGTACTGTAGACATGGTCTTTGAACCCAACCTCCTTTAAAGCAAGAGGAAATGTTTGTTAATGTTATATTAGGACCTGCAGATCCTCCGCCGTAACGTAGAGATAAGTCCATTGTCTGTAAAGCAGTGGTTCGCAACCTTATTGATGCAAAAGCTTACCATGGTTCAACACAATGTTAAAAGGCCCCACCCTTTGTTTTATTTATTTTTTTAAATAAACAAAAACAATATTTATTGGAAGGAAAAAATAATTTTACTTTCTTAATTTTATGTATTTTTAGAAATTAAACTTTATTTTAATATTTCGGGGGCTAGACTGTTTTATCATATTTTCCCCTGCTTTTCAGATAAAAAGGTTTCATGTGTACATCTGCTGAGGAATGTACACACCATCCTTAAAAGAAGTGAAAAAGCAGGCAAAAGGCACATTTGGACACTCACTTCCTCATATTGTGACCATACTGTGGAAGCTAATTGACATAACCTTTGCAAGATTAAGAGAGCATAATCAAATGATTGTAGTAGCTCTCTTTTCCCCTTCTCTTTCTCTGTTTAGTTTTACTTCCCTATGCTTGCAGAGCTTGAATTTAGTTTCTGTAGAAAGATTAGTACAAGCATTCCCAGGTAGCCAAAATGGTTTTGCACTATAATGGCCCAGATCCAGCAGGCAGGAGGAAATCATTCAGCCCGTCTCCGGCTGCCAGACTCGGCATGGACATGGGATGAATCGGCCCAAATACACTGGCCCGAGTCCGGCTGTCAAAACTGCAGGCATTGGGCCACAATCATGCCAACAAGAATTGAAACACTTAGTCAGTACTGACCTGAGTCTATATATACTGAAACAGAGCCAACACCACCAGCACTGGGCCACAATCACACCTACGAGAAATGAAACACGTAGCCAGTACTGGTCCGAGTCTGGGTACTGAAAAAGAGGCAACACTACCGGCATTGTGCAACAATCCCGCCAATCAAAATGGTACACCTAGCCAGCACTGGTCCAACACTGGGTCACAATCATGCCGACACCTAGCCGGTACTGGTCTTGCTAGAATATACATATATATATATATATATATATATATATATATATATATATATATATATATATATATATATATATACACATACATACATACATACACACACACACACACACACACACACACACACACACATATACATACATATATATATATATATATATATATATATATATATATATATATATATATATATATATATATATATATTTACACTTACACAGAATTACAACTTCCTAAATATGTGTATTAAAGACTCCTTCCAGTTTTTATATAAAACCAAATAAAAATAGCAATGAAAGTATGAGGGATTTTAGAATTTATTAAACAACAACAACAAAAACTCCAGGAGCTGCCTCAAGTAAGTGAGCTCTAAAAGAGGGACAGATTGACAGAAAGAGACACAAAAAGGTGAAGAGACAATGACACGTATGGTTATTCAGACAATCTCACACTGATAACATGAATGGTAACTCTGGTAAATGTTTAGAACATACCTTTGGAAGAATTTGTTTGCATTCGGGCCCACACTTTTCTTCCCCCATCTCTGTCCAACGTGAGCAGCAGCCATCTTGTGATGAACTCTTCAATCTCCCCATCTGATGCACTGCCAATGCTTGCATTTCTTTGCACTAATGAAAAAAAAAAGAGAGAGAGACTGGTCACAATACTATAGACTGGTGGCGTCAAACTCAATTCCTGGGGGACCGCAGCTCTGCAGAGTTTAGCTCCAACCACCTCCAACTCACACCTGCTTGGAAGTTTCTAGTTATCCAGAAGACCTTGATTAGCTGGATAGTGTGCTTGATTATGGCTGGAGCTAAACTCTAGTACAGGGGTGGTGAACATCAGCCACTGCCATAACACAAACGAGTGTGCTGACTGCCTGGGTAATGGTGCATTATCAGAACACATGGCTATATGCAAAAACCTTTGTGATATTGTAATACATTTTTTGTTTACCCTACATATAGAATGTCTTTCTGTTGCTTGCATTTATATCAGTGTTGATGTCACCCAAGTCTAAATTACAGTGTTGAAGCAGAAATGGACTGCTTTATTGAAAAAACTGAAAACTTCAGCTATAGTCATACTCACCTTCTACCATGGGTCACACTGTCCATCATGGTAAATACTGCACTGGGATGGTGCTAAATAATAAGGACCTAAATAACGCACCAAAGGAAATTTAATTTGACTGGTTGTACTGATGCCACATTAGAGAAGTCTTGTGTCCAAAATGACCTTTAGTTATGGCTGTAGCAGAATTCTTCCACTAATGTTTAGAAATGTGTGCCTTCATTCAACATATCAAAGTGTCAGGCTTATGTGTTGATATTTGCGTTTAAAATTTAGATGTCTACATATTCCCCAGTGAATCAATGTGACAATGACACAGCTTGACCCTACTTGTCACACCCCCAACCCCCCTTTTTTAAAATGTCACATCTTAAAACCTTAAATATAATTAGGAAAATTGGTTTTAACTCTAATTTATAATTTCCTACTTAAGACAACATAAAGGGATTGTTCACCCAAAAATAAAAATAAAATTTCATCAATAACTCACACTCATGTTGTTCGTTCATATTCGAAATACACAGAATATATTTTGAATGAAACCTGAGAGACTTTTTCATGGTGGAGCGATGTTATGTTATGGCAAGTTATCATATCCAAAGTTGCTACACTAAGACCAGTACAAAATACTACTGAAAAGAAATTGCATTTTATGCTGTCAAGATGCTAAGTTATTAAAGTGCTTGAGAAAGACAACTGCGTGCGGCTTTTGTAAGACAAGGCATAATAAATGTTAATGTCAAGGACTAACACATTCAAAGTGATTACTTGAGATTTAGATTATTGTAAGGGGCTGGCTTATAGCTGTGCTGCTTTGGTTGATCACAACAAGATTACACGTGCACTGTAGGGAATTTTCCCATATTGAGACACAGGTGGTGTGTTCAAAGATCATCTAAGCATGGTGTAATAGCTACACATTTATGTAAATTGCAATATGTGACTGTCATTTATTCAGACTAGAATACTAGAGTTGATGAAGAAGAGGATGATGTCGAGGAGGAAAAGAAAGCTGTGTGCATTTATTTAGCATTCTGATCTGCACAAGTTGGAGAAGTTTGCATTTTGTGATTTTTAAACTAGGCATAAATTAATAAAATAACTAAACGTGATCAACCTAAAACCATTTTTGTAATGCACACACTGTGCAATTAATCCTACCTAACATGCTTAACAAGTTTTTAAATATACTTTTATATTCCAATAATTTCATATTCAATCCTCAAATTAATGTAGCAACAACATAAAGAAAATATTTTAAATATTAGTTTAATGACATTTTTTACAGGTCAGTGTCACTGACACCAATATGTCTCTGAAATTGCCCCCCCCCCCATATTTAGCCAATTAAACATTAAAGTATAATTGAGAGCTATCAGTTTTAACATTTATTGGATTTTAAAAAGTAACAGCTTCTAATTTAAGTAAACTTACAATCATCTTCACATAAACCGATTAAGCTATAATACCTGTGCCCTTCAGCAAGTAGGAAAAAAGCTGCAAATTGACTTAAGTAATCAAACACTAGATTTTAAATTACATACAAATAAATCTTTAAAGCTACAAAAGTTATTGATTGCCCATTTCTTGTCTTTCGTTCTTTGATGAACAGACATCACAGCAGCTGGGTTATTAGGTTATTTTGGCTGCTTTAAGAACTGCCGAAGCCGAGGCGAAGTTGGAGTGCGCGTCTGAAATGTCTTAGGTTTGATGTGGTCACAAAGACATTCTGCATCTAAATAAATGCAATTCTTGTCAGAAAAAATTAACAGAAGCAGCAGTTGTGAGCGGGGTGGCCAACCTTAGCCCCCCTATGTTAACATTTGTGTTAAATATCTTGAACGCGTTAAATTGAAAAAAAAAAAGTCACCTGCGTTAAGATGCTGATTTTGACAGCACTAAAATAATTCATTGTAAATGTAACTTTACTGATTGGAAACAACTCCAAAAGGAAAGGCTGAGTTAAAATCATAAGTTAATTTGCTGAGTACTAATGAAATCAGATCAGAGATATTTGCAAGACATCAGTATTTTTTGTGCAAAATGTTGGACCTTTTTAACTTTACTTGGGTCTAAATTATTTTTGCAATAATTTTGGCAGAGATTATATTTCTCAAAAGGAACTTTTTTATGTTTTGGCAGTAAAAATTCAGATGTAAAGTTTCTCAGATCTGCATAATTATAATAAAATCATATCATCAGTGAGGCCTTAACAAACCTGTTGCTCTTTAGTAAAATTCACCTGCATTGGTTGTCTCACATGCACTATCCTAGACACATAAAATGCTACATGATGAATATATCCATATTTTTGTAATGAGGTATGTACTGACGTTTGCTGCACCTTCCTTGGGTTGACAGTCATTTTTTGGGATTATCAATGTTATTTCGATCACAACTAGTTTTATAGATGATCACATGCTGTACACCCAGAAGCTTGTACACCTCCACTGATTGAGCAAACTGCAATACATTCTTGTAATTACCAAAAAGGGTGGACATTAATACTTAAAAATATTAATTCCAACACTAGTTTTAATAGGCAGATACTTTTGGCAGATACATTGCTGCCTGAATCTTTAGTTGATAAAAGGACTTGTTGAATTTTGCATGTGCCTGTCTTTACAAATCACATCTAAGACGTGAAACGGCATGCCAAAATGGTCACAGTGTATCTGCACATTTGTGTAAACAGCTTTGCAGACTTGTTCAGTGCTGCAGTAAACACAGTAAAGTGGTTTTCACTGTTTCTGCTGATAATGCTGATGGCTCGAATGGCCCAATCAGTCTGTGGTCGATGAACGCAGACACCATCAAATGCTCTAAGTATTCGATGGGTGTTATTGAATTTAAAGGGTCTGTGATTCTGCATGTATTAAAGAAAGCATGCTCTGAATCTTTGATGGAAAATGTCGAATTTAAAGCGGCTGGGATTTTTCGAGTATTATAGGAAGCAGCCATATATTGGTAAAGATGACTAGTTTTGTATGCCAAAAGAGAAACATGCTAGAGCAAACATTTTAAATGTGATTTTATCCATCTGCCCTTTAGTGCATGTAGAGTAAAACAAAGATGAATGTCAGAAATGTTTAAACCTACGGTGACTAGGAGGGGACATGTTCCCTTTCAAGTTTTCTCTTGACATTGCAGAGCATCTGCTTTGGGAACTCCTCTCCGTCCACATTTCCTGATTCCTATTGGCTCATGCGAGACCACTTGACTGGCCAATTGTTGTGAAGTATGCAAATTGCATGCAAATACGGATGAGCTCGGGAGGCAGTATAAAATGCAATGCATGTGACAATTCTGTCAGAATCTTCTCCTTCATGTTGGCTTATGTATCAAGTATGAAGATGATATCCAACTGCAGTATCTGTGTGGGACCCATTGACCTGCCAGACAAACACGATCACTGCATTGCTTGGCTGTCTAACTGCGCACAGTGTGCGGATCTGCTGAAATGTGTGCTAAGACTCACCGGAATGTGGCTCGTTGCCTTTTCAGGTGACTGTTCCTTCCTCCTCCATCCGTTGCAGACTTCGTGGCCTTCGGCCAGTAAGGTTGTTAGGACTCGATGTCTATCTTAGCATCAGAGGAGGAGCACTGGGCGGACTAGGAGTGAGATCATCTGGACAGTGAGGGACCCCCAGACCTCCAAGGTGAGCTTGTCAGGATCATTGCTAAGGCTGTCCAGGAGCTTGAGCTCTCCTGCAATCCTCCAGAAGAGCAAACTTGACTCCTGATATTTTATATCCAGCTGCCATCAAGTGGATTCAGGGACATCAGTCCCTTTCTTTCCGGACATCCACAACCAGCTGGTTAAGGTTTGGTCTGCACCACAATTGGCGCACATCCACTTACACAGGCCATCTTCTCCCATGTGGATGGGACAGGTCTGTGTGCATGCCACCCGTTGAGGAGACTGTCCCCACAAACCTGTGTCCTGCTTCAGCCAAAACCACCAAGATGTGCAGGATGACAGCCCATCCGGCCAGCAATGCCTAGCGATCGGCTGGGAAAGGAGCGACCACCCTGCATGCCATGGCGGTGCTACAGGTTTTCCATGCCACACTCCTGCAGTCCCTGGAGGGTGGGGCCATCACTCCGGACACTATCAATGATCTGCATGCGGTGACAGACTTCATGTTGATGGCAATGATGAGTGCTGCATAAGCGGTCGGTCTATCAATGGGTTTCATGGTAGTTCTTCAGAGGCACCTATGGTTGAACCTAGCTGACCTCAAGGACGCAGATCGTAAGGTGCTCCTTAATGCACCTATCACTCCCTCTGGCCTCTTTGGAGATGCTGTGGAGTCGATCGTTGAGAGATTTGCGAAGGATCAAAAGTGTGCCATAGCTATGAGTCAGGTCATGCATGAGCACTCGTACAAGCCGTCTTCCAGATCTAGGTCATATTTGGTGACCCCGCCCCGCTCAGAGGACGAAAAAAAGGCATGCCGCAGCTGCAGCAGACCCTCAGCAGGAGACAGATGTAAGGAGGAAAGTGTGGCCAGTATCCGTAAAGAAGGTAACACGGCAGTGGAGGAGCCCTTGTTGTGTCTTCTGGTCACCCTCGGCCTCAACGCCATCTTCCTGAGGGTGTCATAAGGAGGGAGCACACTGGATGGACCCCGGTTGCACATAAACTACCTGGAGCTGGAAGCAGTGTTAGCATCTTAGCTGTTGAATATTTTTTAATTCATATATTAATATCATAGAAGAAAAATTTGTTTCCTAGTGTCGTTGCCTTTTTTTTTTTAAATAGGTCAAATTACTTTTTCTAAAGCAGTTTGAAATCATAATCATATCCATAGCGCCCATGCTCCCGAAGTGTACTGCAGTAAAATGCATTTATTAACAGAAAAAAATGTGCATATAACAATAGACAATAATCCGGTGTTGCTTATTAACAAAATAAAATCATGTTTTCATGTTATAACAGCACTCCTTACACACCATGTAAACAAGGGTCTGGGTTCAAATGCAGGTCTTTATTTATAAGTCACAAAAGTAAACAAAAAACACAACTGAATGCACTCCAAATGGGGAAAAACCAGAGTAATGTAAATCCTGAAAACAGACCAGAAACAGGAATATGACACAAATACAGCCACTTAGTGCTTACAACTGTCAACATTCAACAACTAATAATCCAGCCCAGAGAGGTGTGGGAAAGGAGTGTAAATAGCTATTAGGATGGGCAACAGCTGTGTGTGTGATCGGGGAACCAGGTGTGTGGAGTTAATAAGGTAAAGGAGTCTGGGAGAATGGGAATTGACCTCTGGTGGTGAGAGGGAGAAACACCACGTCCCGACTCATGACAAGAATAAGTTTACACCTTAATTTAAACATGCATTTAATATTGTCAGAAAACGGAGAAATATTGCAGTATAATGTTGTTTACCTAAATTGCCAAGTCCTTGTTGGGTCAGTGGAGAGTTTACAGTGCAGGGGTTCACAGCGATTTATGTAACTCTCTATTGCTTGCAGCATCATTACTTGGGTTCATAAATCCAGTTACTGGCAGCAAGCCTCATTGGCCCTTCATGATGTAAAGTGTGGGTGAGAGTGTGAGTGGAGGAAATAAATGGAGATTCTTCTCTCTCTGACAGGCAGAGGGGTCTGACAGCATTTCCACGGATTTAATTGAACAGTAATGAACACAGAACTCTCTGTAATGTCAAGCTATCGCCTCCTTCCATTCACCTAAAGTCCATAACATCGGTTTACTTTGTCTACATAGAGAGCTGCCCTTAGCATGCCATTTCTCAGCCTTGGGAAAACACTATCTACATTGCAATTTTTGGCTTTTGCGTAGTTGAGGTAACCATGGATACTACAGACATTCTCCATCGAGAGGTAGGAGATTTGTGTTTGATTCTGCATTGTCTAGATTACATTCATTTGAATGTTTTGATCCTTAAAGATCATCTAGACATGGCTGAGGAAAATCTTAATAGATTTTATATCACCTGGCTTTCTCTTCACCATCTGCAGTTCAGTTCATATTGCTTGAGAAATAGCAAGATGGCAAAAACACATAGCCAAACTCTGGGTGAACAAGAAAAGGACTTTCACCATCACTGACTTTTGGGCAAAAGGATAAGGGATAGGAAACACAATCCCACCCTCTGTCCATGTGCCAAGTAACCCTGGCAAGATATTTAACCAGACATCACCAAGCATCACCATAGACAGAGGTCGCTTTCATTAAGTGCTGCAGATTCTAACTTTCAGGCTTCAGTAAGTCTTTGTTTTCAGCAAAGGCTCACTGGAGAACCAAATTTCCTGAAAAACACAAACTGATTAAAAGCTCTTGATATGATTTGAGTTTACCACTCAAAAAGGCCACAAATGTTTTAATGTAACATTTTATTAATTAAAAAATACATTTCAGTAACTATTGCTATTTATTACGTACTGTTATGTATAAATGGAAGTGATAAAATATGATTCTTCATTGCGTTCATGTAGTGGTAACCTAAATTAAAATGTTATTTTTTTGTGTGTTCAAACGGGAGAAAAAACATGGCTTGATCAATTTAATGAAATTTTACCTTTTACTTGCTGTGAAAAGATTGTCCAGAAGAAAGGAGTGTAAAGATACATGCTAATGAAATGCTGCACAACAACATCCTCAGTGGGCCCCTTCATTTTAGCACAGTGCCTAACCTTTACTCAAACACATTCTGCTTTCTGCTGTCTCACTCTGATGCACTTTTCATGTTCACTTTCTTCTATAATGGTGTTGAAGTCCCAAATTTAAATAAAACATGTTGTATATACACTAGAGCATGCTGTTCTCATTCAGCAAGAATACTGATTTAGGTTATTATATACAGTTTTATATCATCATATTGGTGTTTAATTTAATCTAATAGACTTCATGCAGAAAACCGTCAGTTGAGAAAAGGAGGAAACTTGTCAGCTCTGTAATTTTTTTACTACCTTCATGCACCTTGCTTATACACAAGGTAGTCATTAGCAAATGCCCAGCTAGAGCTCCTCTTAAAGAAACAGCTTGTCTTTTACCAAAGTTGCAACTAGGAAAATATTGCAATATAATATATTATAGAGCATAAAAATCAGATAATCAAAATTAGATACATTTAATGTGTATAATGTGCCCATTTTTAAATAATGTATGAAACATTGTTAATAACAAATGGATGCCACTTGAAAATGTTTCTGGAACAGGTCAGTGACCTCAAAATGTGGGAATGTGATAAAAAAGCATTCTCAGAAACAGTAAACATAAACAAACATAAACCTGAACATAAACAATTAGATAAACAGATCAACAGGCTTGAACGACTTGATGATGACGACAACTCAATATATGCAAAAGCATCACTGGCTGTTCTTCATTAACAGTGCAGCTTAATTCCTGATCATCTGGATCTTTCTAGCATTGATATTTCTTGTACAAATGTTAGGTGATTAAGTGACTGCTTATGAAAGAATAAATATGGCAGTAATTACTGTTCTTGTCAGAAGGACGGAGTTGCAGTCTTGGTATTAGTTCAACCTGTATGTGGACCCTGGATTTTTTGTTAATAAATCATGTTAAGTTTGTTCAAACATGGGAGTAAAAATGACTGAATAGAGCTTGACTTACATATTTATTGTTATTTCTGCATTTTGGTCACAGTGCATGATTCTGATTTGGCAGACATAAATGTTTCAAATATGAATAATCTCTTAAATGTATACATTATAAAATTTAGAGCATTTCTCTATGAGAATTGATTTCCTTTTTGCATTATGTTATCATAAAAATAGCTGAATAAAAAAAGAACAGCTCAATAAATAAATTTAGAACTGTTCAACAGGTTCATCAAAGAAGACGTGTGTTGAAATCACTGAAGGTATTGCATTTACTTTTAGATTTTTGTAAATAAATTAAAACCACATTGTTGACCTAGTTATTATATGGGTTTGCCTCAGTTGCTGTGCTTAATTGAATCATTCTACCATAAAATTTATTGTTTACTCATAAGGATTATGTATCAGTCAGTTCGAAGCTATTCAAACAGCCGTCGACTTTGTTTCAAACACTCTAATGGTGTAAACCTGATTGATCCTGTGCAGTACAGGCCTCTTATCAACAAGAGCAGGATTTGCAGCCAGGACATTGATCTTCTTTCTCCTAAGAGTCTCTGGAGCAGCTGAGACTCCTGCTAGCATGTGGCTGATGGACGGCCTCTAATGCCTGCGTGCTTCTTGGAAGGAGCTGCATCATTCATGCTTTGAAAGATCAAAGTCTGTAGCTGAGCTTCTCTACATGGCTCTGTGGCAGGGCCCTGGTTTCTCACACCTTGATCATTATGGGACCGGCTCCTGTCATGCTGAATCATTTCAAACCCATATGGGAGCAGACAGATGGTGGGTAGGCTAAACCAACAGGAAGCTGGGTTGCCATGCCAATAACAGTTCTCACTATAAAACAGAAGGACAGAAGCATAGTAGCCTAGTATTACGGCATTTAAAATGTGAAGAATATTGTGTTAGAGTGCAACAATCACCGCCCACTTCCTCAGCAACCTTGCTTCCATATTTTTTCTCCTATTCATTTTCTCCATAGGGATTTAAAAAAATAAATCAGCAAGACTTGAACCAAACCAGCCAGCTCTAAGATGAATCATACAAACTTGTGTTTAAAGCAAAACAAGTATTTGAAAAAAGACAATGAAGTACTCAAGCCATAGCGACAAAAAATTATATAATAAAAAACTACTGATGTATATGAAGTTTTATAAGCATACATGCACTTTGTTCCTAAATGAACGCTGCATCAAACAAATTCATAAGGTGAAAAACTATGAATTATAAATCAAATCCAAAGCAGATTCCAAGTGAACAAGGGCTTTGGGCATTCCAGTTGCAAATAGCCAATTGCAAGAATTCTACCAAGTGACGGAGGGAAAAAAAAACACAAAAACAAAATAAAAAAAAAACAACAACAAAGAGTGGTATGCAACCCTGATCATCACTTTCTCAGATTCTGAATGAATCGGTGTGTTCAAACGGATTAGTTGAGTAAATCACACCATAACTCGCTCATAAAAACTGTCAATTACCACCACCTACTGGTGCATGTTACAATGCACATACTGAGCACACAAACACTGACAAGAGTACTGTACAAGTGGACAAGCTTATGGTTTGTTTAGCTCTTGACAAAATATTCAGTTATTAATAATTTACAGAAGTATGCCCATCTTATTTTGCAAAGAGCAAGTTAGCTGTTTTCTTTAAATATGGAAGACTTCAGATTCATTAGTCGCTATAAATAACTAAGAATAACAAAGTGTGCAGTAAACAGTTAATCTATCAATGCTACAAACAAGTGTGTTAATGATTATGAAAAGAAATTTAAACTATAAGACAACAAATACCAGTTTGCAATATAAAGCACCATTAACAGGTTGTTTTTGTACAGCTAAAATAACTAAGCGATTGACAACAGAACCCTTGTGCATTCAAGTTACAAATGGCCATTGTGCTTTCTAACCTGGATTCTGCTTAGCATTGTATTTAAGAACACCACTTACCTATAAGCCTGTAAATGCTGGCTTGTTGCATAAATCAAGTTTATATCTTAAAAAACTTGTCATAGTCACCTACTACTTATAAAAGTCTTTGTATCTATCTGGCTATAAGATATGATGAACATGGCAGCCCTTACCTCTGCAGTCTTGTCTCTGCCAATTAATTTCTCCTGTGCAGTCCAAAAGGTATCTCTTCCGCAGAAACTGCCATGTGATCTTACTGCCGACACTGTGTAATGAGTTTGCTATCAGCAGGACAGAACCATAAATTCAGCTCAGACAGAAAGAGAAGGCATAAAGAAAGAGAGAGAGGCTCAGGTGTAGCTGTGACCTCGATTAGCCTCAGAACAGCTGATGGCTCATAAGAGCTAAGATAGTTATAATTCAGATGTTTGAAGCACTGATATTATGGGTTATATACCTCACTCAGTGAGCCCTACAGACTAGAGAAGAAATGAACAAGCAAAACTTTAAAACACAAGGACAAGCTGCAGGTCACAGAAAACAAGCACTGATTCTAGGTCATAAGTGCCTCAAACTAAACTCAGAATATATTTCAAAGATTTAATGCCACTAATTCTGGAAATCTAGGGATTAACTCATTGTATCATTTGTTAACATAACTTTATTTACTGGCAGGACTCATAAAGTTGCGTGTTCTGATCCTAGACAAATCAATAATTACATGGCTGCAGGTTTGTTGTCGGCTCAAGTATAGTTAATTGCACCATTTTTCAAAAACAGGCTCTTTGTAAAAGTCTGAATTACTGTAACGATGGGAGACGTGTCAATGGAGATGTGGATCTAAATACAGCTTTTAATAAAATCGTAGGCAGACAGGCAGGGTCAAACACCAGCAAACAATCATTATCAAGGGTGACACAAAACAGAAATCCACAAAACAGGCAAAGGTCAGGGCAGGCTGCCAACATTCAGAAACAAGAGAACAGTTCAGGGTTAAAAAACACTAAGCTAAGGCAGGAAAACAAGAAACTAGGAAACGCTACAGGCTAACAATACTGAGGCATGGATGAGTGAAAAACCAGGCTTTAAATAGGGTGATAAACTGATCAAGGTAACAAGACACAAGTGAATGCAATCAGTGATCAAGTAGTCTCAGCCTCAGACTTCACGCCTTCGGACCGTTGGCTAAACATCTGATGCATATGGGACACAAAAGTGGAAACACTTCAGGAGTGTTGATGTCGTCATCGGATTGGTCACGTCCTCATGGGCAGGCCTTGGCCAATGAAAGCTGTCTGAAAGCAATTTGAATGTCTGGCTACGCGAGACTAGTGATCAAGAGTCCAGGAAAAGGATTAAAAGAAATGGAGTCCAGGGTGAATGGCAAAAGTACAGGATGGAGTCCCGTCTAGTGGAGCTTGTGGGCACTTCACCTGGCAATCATAACAACACTGTGGCAGATGGAAATTAATTTGTGTCTCCACACACATCAGAACATAAAACCTATGACAGTATTTCAATGCAAATAACTGACGACAAAATAAATAAATAAATAATCGACAGTTCATACAGAGAATTATGGAAACGGCATGTCTTCATAAAATATATAAAAACAAAATTACAAATAAGTAAATAAAATAGGTATTACATTGTTAAATCTATATAAATTCCTTAATATATTTTAAATATAAATAAAAATGTTTTTACCTTTGAATAATATGTTCTACAATATTTACAGTTAAATTACATACATTATATTTATATAACAATATAGTATTATTTATATTGTATAAAGGTAATTTAAAATTAACCAGCTGTCAGGGTTTTATGCTACATTTTATATATAATTTTTTAAGTACAAAATGACAGTGTACATAATATAATTTCATGTTACTACACAGTGCTCTCGCTCTCTGTTTCTCTTCTTATATATAAAATGTAAAATGTAAAAAAAAAAAAAAAATAAAAATAATGATGTAAGTATATGAGTCAATTTAAAGTTGTAGGATGTACACGAGCAAAGATATAAAGCAATTAAAGTTTCAGTCTGTGGGAGTCCAACAGCTGAAATTACAGCTAAAATAATCCTTATAAATTGACCAACAAGCCTGGTCTTGTATGGCTTGCTCCCATGGCTCACACAGCAAATGTGTATTTTACTCAGGATTTAGTAAACTGGTGTCCTCATACAGTGTGCCAGGGTGCAGTAGATGTTCACAGAACATGCATTTTGTTGAGCATTAAACATTATAACACCAGAGACATAAGAGAAAGTAAATGAAAAGTGAATAAATAACTTCAATTTAGTGGGAAAATAAGGTGCGCATTTTTATTAATTTGAATAAATAATTCAATGTTTTGATTTTTGAACTCAGCCTGATGGAAATAATTAAATAAATAAATAGACATACTTGGAATTAATAAACAAATATCTTGAAACTCTGATTATTGAAATGAATACTGGAGCCTATCAGCAAGACATGACACCTTCATAATTAAAATCACGTCTCAAAGCTGTGCCATCGCAAATGCCTATCCAGCATGAGATTCGTGCTCATAGCAAACACGCGCGCGAGCGCGCAGGCAGGCAGGGTTCAAGCGCGCACCCAACGTCGCACGCATGCGCAGTCACTGCGCATCTCACACAAGAAACGCAAGGCGTGAGGGATGCGGTCACACCCCCTCGTCTTGTCTCTGTACGCCCCCGAGACCCGTGGGCGAACAACAATACTTAAGGAGTTAGATGCAGCCCACCTTAAAGCATTTAATATGATATAGAGACCATATAATCTCTAAAGGAACAGTCAGTGATACATGAGTCCACAGATTATCAGCATCTTGAGGATCTTAACTATGGATGAAGAAGGTAAGATAAATGCGCACACTCCTAAAAGCTTGAAATACACTGGAAAAACATCACTTTGTCTTCAAAAACAATTAGTAAGAATTAAATTGTCTTTGGTCGCAGTAGATCTTAGTCTAACTGATGTATTTTGCTGCGGAAGACATTAGGTCATTTTACGAGAGATGCTCGATGGTGCGGGGCTTCGTGCCGCAGCAATAAATGAGAACAAAGTGTGCTTTTGTGTTACATTTTGTTGCGATGGGCAAACGTTTCAATTTCGCGCTGTTCGCAGTAAAACCACAACATGTTAATCAGTGTTTGTCAGATTCATTAACATTCGTATCTGAGATTGAGGAGGATGGTCATGATACTACTACACGTTGCGCATTGTGGCGACCTTGTAAATAAGGTTGGGTACAGGTACATCAGTAGGTTGGGCATAGTTGACTTTAAGGTTTTGCTAGGAATCCAGGTTACAGAGCATGCAGTATATATAGATAAATGTAGCTATATAATAGTAGGACTTACTTTTCAGAAGTTGACAAATCCTAAACTTTTGCATGTCATATTTAATCTAAACTATTTTAGACCAAATACCGTTTTTATTGTGCTTTTTTAATTGAGCGATATGAAATATATATATATATATATATATATATATATATATATATATATATATATATATATATATATAAACCTTCCCTTATAGGCCTACATCATTAATGTGCAGTTTAACCTAAATAGGATTATGAGCATATTATGCATCAACTACCCAGTAGCACAGATGTTTCAGTGGATTATCAAACAAATCAGGACATTAAAATAATACTTTACTTGGAGTCAAAGGCATGGTTATAAGGAGAGATAAATGCTTAACTTGTTTCTATCTATGTTTATTTTAAAATACCATAAATACTGAAGCCCACATAAGAGTCACTTTAAACATTGCAGCAGGGTCGCACCTGTTGTTCTGAATAAATGCAATGGTCTGGAGAAGAGAAGGGGAAAAGCAAGATAGAATGCTTTTACAATATTACTGTACCTCTTGGTCCACTTTTCTGCAATCAAAACATCCAAACTAGAGAGTAGAGATTACAGTTAAATACGTTTTTCCATTATGTTCAGATAGCGTAATTGTCAACAACAGACATGCATGAGTGCTGTAATATTGAAATGTTAAAGACAATCACACCCTCAAGGGCTGAGTGGATTGTGTTATTGTTCTTATTGATTTAACTTAATAAGAAGTGTAATTGTTAGCAGTGTGTGTGCGTGTGTGTGTGTGTTTAAATCCATTATATTTAGGATATTAACAATGTAAAACATTCTCATATGACCTAGATCAGTGGCTATAAAATGACGGAATGCTCCCAGGTGGTACACATCATGACTCTGGAAATGTACAATACTAAAAATATTAAAAACATATACTTAAATGGTCTGTTCTCAGAGCTTTAGCTATAATTTAATCTCATATGCCCCTGAATTAGCCAGTGGCAAAAATTATTGTAATTGCAGCAATCTAGTTTTGTCGTGCAATTTAAAAGAAAAATAAATAATGCTGAATGTTTGCAGTTGAAAAGAGAACTGGAAAAAACCTGGAGTTTCCACTTTGTTTGTCTTATGACCTTATAAACTAGACACTTTACGATAGATATGATTTATATGTAGGCATAATTGCTTGGACTTTCATTTCCTTTAAAAATCCTTTGAGCTTTCTTGCAGGAAAATAAAAAAATTCACCTCCAAATCTCCAAACTCTACAGAATTATCCTGCTGGGCTGCTTTCACTGAGATGATGCATC
This sequence comes from Carassius gibelio, assembly GCF_023724105.1. Taxonomy (NCBI): domain Eukaryota; kingdom Metazoa; phylum Chordata; class Actinopteri; order Cypriniformes; family Cyprinidae; genus Carassius; species Carassius gibelio. The sequence goes on along the minus strand of NC_068378.1, from coordinate 13,841,434 downwards.
TTTCACTTTTCACTGAATGCATCTTTCTCGTTATCCATTGCATCCAAATATAGCCTCATGCCTCATATCCAGCCAGAATAAAACCCCACTCTGCAAGCTTGTTTGAGGAATGTGTTGTGTATTTAAGGAGATAGCCATCCTCTTTCTGTTGTCTTGGAGTCAGAATGTAGCTCAAATTAATTTTTGCATCACTCACAACGTAACTGACCAAACGTATCTGAACCCATGACTACAAATGATTCACTTCAGAACGGTTTCTGCATTATTTAACAGTTATACGAAAATGTACGTGCTTAAATACATGTCCAGTGTAGCTTCTCATTGTGATTTAAGCCGGGTGCACACTATACGGTTTATAATAGTAATTTCCCTTTCAAGGGAACTTCGAACTGCATCCTCTAGGGTTCGCTATGGCTAACAACTCGTCGTGACCCGTCTCTGAAGCATACTAGAGCTGTAATCTGGCCATAAAAGTTAGGCCCGACAGGACCTGAGCCCGAGAGGTTTCGGCCCGAGCCCGACAAGTACATTTTGATTGGCAGCTTTTTAAAAGCCCGAACCCGTTTACAGCCCGACATTATTCAAATGTGCGCACACACACAACTCTTTTGCCTTTTGTCAATAATAAGTAATTTATGCATGTTTTAACAATTTATTCATAACTAACGTAGACTAGACCACTTGGAAGTTGGAATAAAGAAATAAAATAAGTTCTCTGTGACATCTTAACATCTCAGCACTCTAAATAGCCATAGGCTAATTTATCCTATAAATAGACCGATGCACCAATAAAAGTCTTTTTTAACAAATTAAATTAAGATACATTTTTAATTAAGATGTGTATTTGGCAATAGGCTAAAGAAAATTAAGATAAAGACTGCGCCGGATTTGCTTCGCACTAGCAGCTGGTATTTAATAAAAGATTAATGCCAACACTGGCGTAAATAGGCCTACTTTGTCCATATTACGCATTTAAGACTCAATGAATATTTAGTTATTATTTGAAAAAAATGTACTCACAGAGATTAGGCTAAGCCTAAATGTTTTTGTGGATGAAAATGATTGCACCGATTGTGCGTCTTTATTCACGCATTATTCTCATTATAAACATGGTCAAACATGGGTCTTTTCCACACCTCAGACTTTGCTTTAGTTGCTGGTGCAACCAAATCGTAATCACCAGAGGCAAGCCTCCATTACACCTATTCAGCATCCATTTTCGCATCTTTCTCACGCTAATCGAAACATGGAGGAGAATGGAGGAGAATGACCTTGTGGGGATCACAGGTGGATCTGGCTGACGAGTTTAGAAAGGGACTTTCCCTTTCACGCTCGTGGCCGTCAGACGAGAGAGAGCCTCGTGAGTATGATTGTATATCTTTAACATTTTTCGATACTGAGGTTAGTGCTCTGCTGGGTCCTACCCAGGAAGAGCAGGAGATGTTTGAGGGTGGCGATGAAGTTGAGGTTGAGCCTTCTCAATCCCCCTGCCCTGCATATGTAGAGCTATTGAAGGTTATGGATTGCGCCACGGCAAAGTTGGTCTTGCCATGGAAGTGTGCTTGCAAGATGACGCCGCGAGGTTGCCTCGACAAGCGTTTTCTTTCTGACCATAGCCTTCCAGCTCAGGTGAGCCTTCCATTTTTGCCTGATCTCCGCTGCTCCCCCACCTGTGGGTAGGGGTAAAAGGAATAGTGGCTCATGGGGAGGTAGACAAGACCTAAGGGATGTGATCCAGATGAGGCATCAGCGTTCTCATCTGAATCAGAGCGATACTTAGTATCTACTCATTCTCTTTGGGGGTTTTTACATCTGCCCTTATCCTCCCCTTCCTTATAACCCTGCAAAAACCAGCTCTCCGCCTGACCGAGGTTAGGGGGGACTTCTTGCATAACAGTCTCCTATGCTGGACCTATGATTTTTCGGTTTGGTTCTATGTTCATAGTAACCAACTTACTGATGGTCCGGACTAAAGGGAGTAGCCCCTTGAGCGGGGCTCCAGCACAGAAACCAGGGTGGGTCAGTATGATCCATTCTGTATATACTTGTATATGTATCAAATTGCTGGTGATTATGAGTGTACTAATTTTCTTTGAGTTTCTTTGCAGTGCTCAATTACAGTGTTTACTAAATACTCATCAGCATTATGTCCAGCCAGTATGATAGCCCTGATTCTGGCTTCATGCTTCCAGTATCAGGCATCCAGATCACAGGTTTCTGTGGGAGCCTTCTTGATCATCAGGCCCGACACGGCACTGCAAGGAATTTCATGGATTTCCTGCCAGGTCACCCTGAGGGGCTTCCTGTCCGCTTGGTTGTTGCTGATGCATTAAGCAGGAAGTGGAGGTGGCAGTTACGGAAGTCTTCTTGTATATGCTGCCTCAGGTGATGCTCCCCTCGCCAGAGGTTTGTAAGTTTGAGCTTTCCTCTCCAGTGTAGTTCGGCACCTCTGTGATGCTTAGGGACCTTTAAGTACACACGCTAAGCTCTGTGTTCTTTATGAAAACCACATGGTGGTAAGTGTTGAGATGGTTAGTCCTTGGTTCCTTGGGCTCCACTCAGCCAGTGTGTATTTATTTATACACTTGAAGCATCGCTTTCCTCAACATGAGGGGCTATTTGGGCAGTTCTTGTGGTAGTTTAGCAGCGCTCCCCTTTACTAAGAAGGGTCGCCTATGAGTGCGCTACTCTCTTTCTGAAATCGGAGTTCTCCTCTCATGTAAGATTGAGTTCTCTGTTCTTTCCCCAGAACGCTCCAGCATTATTTCCACAGATTGAGTTGATGACTCTCAAAAATATTGTTTTGGGATGCACCATTCCATCTATGAGCTGCTCTATCAGAGTGCCACTAGAGCCCCCTGCTTAGAACAGTATTTAAAAGTCTTTGTGCACTTTCTGAAATCCACACTGTGGTAAGTTCGCACGCTAGTGCTCTGCGTTCTTTCTAAAATACCTATATGGTGATGGCTTCGTGCAGTTGCTTCAACCTGAGACATTATGATTGTTGCTTGAGACTATAGGCCATGTCACACGTGATCTCAGTTGTCATTAGTGTCAGACTGTACAACAGTTAAGACTCGCTAAAAATAAACAAGAAGAGATGTCTAGAGTTTTACATCACAAATTGTAAAATGTTCGATGATGGTGAGCTGCATTCACACTCGGAAACAAAATTGTTGCTAGCAAACAAGCCCAGTCTCTAGCATTCATTTTGACGGTTTGTCTTGAAAAGAAAGATGTTGTTGCACTTTTTGCATCATTACGTTTTGTTCTCCTTATGGTTCTTCATTTGATGGTCATTAGAGAAGCCACACTGCTGGACTATGACTCAAAACTTCTGACATTGACTGCGCATGTGCAATGAAGCAGAAATAGTGTAATGACAAATGGCTCACAGAATGGGTGGCCCTTCCTTTTGAATAAAGTGTTGTATAAATGCTTGTCCTGTCATTATATAACTCTCCTTTCAATCGGCAACTGTGAAGTGGAGCAGGACCACCTCCCACCAGTCCTTGTTTTGGATTCTCATCCACAGGCAACCCGTTTGGGGCGCGGGGATAGGCAGTTTTACTGCGTGATAAATATGAGCAGCACGGCACAGTGGTTTATATGTAAATTCTGCTTTTAAAAACAAATAAAGAAATCGTGTAGGAGAGGGGTTATTATGTGCAAACAGTGAGAAACGTAATATTTGTGCAGTGTGCGCATGTAAAAAAAAAAAAAAAACCTATTCTGATTTGAAGCTTGTGACATATAAATGTGCACATCGACCCGATCACTTTATTTAGCGTTCATGTATACACTACATTCAGATTCATCAATCTCAATTAATTCAGTCCGATTTAACAAAAAATTGTGCATGTAACCATCAGAATTTAATCGAAAGTAAAATTTGATCACAATGGTCATTAATCGATTGCCGGTGAGTATGTGAAACTAGCCATCAAAGACTATATATTTTGGCTTAGGATCAAAGGATTTTTTTTGGATTTGCTAAATTTGTCTCAGATGGTCAAATGTGGCCATAATCGTCCAGTTTACACCCGGCTTTAGTTCGTCATATTTTACGACCAGTTTATTCAGAAATCCCAGTTAACTCCCATGCCTTCCCTCGCAAAAGTATGTGCTGGTAAAGAAGTGAGAGGAAGTGACAATCTTGGCAGACTGTGATGGAAGTGTCAGACAGGTGGTGACTGACTGTGTGAGAGCAGTCGGGTCTCAGTCACAGATACTAGCTCTTCTGCTAGCTGTGAAAATGCCTGCTGATCAGCCACCTTGCATAAAGGTAGAAGGAAATTATTAACATCCACCTTGCCCAAGATGGTCATGTTTTGCTTTGTAATGTTTTAATCTAAAAGAAACATGACAATGACCTTAAACTCTCTCTCATGCTCTATTTTCATTCCTCATTATATTTTTATTTGTGGAATTTTCCTTTTAAATAATTGCGTCCTTCTAAATTATTGCTTAAGGCTGGTTAGATGGACAAAAAGCATTTGCTTACCGAAGGAAAATATATTTTTATTCTCAGTGATTCAGTGTAATCGAATACTGTACAGAGAGGTGGGTCAAATGGTGGTGATACAGTGATATTTTATTTAATTAATATATTTGATATGTGGACCAACTTTAATATTATCAGCACCAACTTTTATGTTACTTGTCCAGTGTTAAGAGTGAAGGAGACAGTGAGAGATGGTGGGCAGATATTAGCTCACCAAGAGGACACTTATACCCTTAGTCAGTTAGAAACAGAACTAGTAAAAAATGGCAGCCCAAAGGAACCTGATTTGTAAGCCTGGGCAGCCTCATTCTAGGGTGGGACTGTTGGGCTGCAGGCCATGGTTAGGGGAGGGGGTACCGGAGAAACCTCTCTCACGTGCTCTACAAGCACCTCCTGTTGGCAGAGCATGAATTTGGATATATGCCAAAAGAAATAGAGTTCAAGGTATTTTTTTATAAGCGTGTTTTTGTTTTTTGCTTTTGTACCGAAACTGGTACCGAGAACCATGGATTTTCATGGTACCATGACAACACTAGGGCGGGCAAATTGCGGCAGATCTGTAAAAAATCCCCGGTATAGTTCTCTTCGTTGGATAGGAAATTGGGTCTGTGATATGATGGCAAACAGAGCAAACCGAATGCTGAAAGACTAAAAATAATGAAGGTAGGACTGCTTTGATTATTTATAGGGTTGCTCTCTTTCGCAGATTAGATCGATTGGATAGATGGATGTAATTACTAATGATGAATTGGCTGCATTAATTATCTGTGCATGTTTCTCCAGAAATTTGTTAATAAAACATCACAAAGTTGTGGGTTATCAGCCAAACACATGAGCCTGTTCACTTCTGGCTTCAGTGACACTGGATAAAATGCTTCTAAAAGTAGATGAAGTGCTCAGTGCACTTTAAAGTGCCATTTTTGTCACACCTTTTCTACACTGTAAAAAATGTTTGTGATTTTAACAGTAAAAGACTGTAAAAATGGTACCGTAAAAACCTGTTATTTGGTTAACAGTAAGTTTCCATACTATATATGGTGAATAAGTTTACTTAACTTTGATGTAATTTTACAGTAAAATACTGTTAAAAAAATTTGTTTTTTGGAATTGAAAAATAAAAAGTAATTGTATAATTGAAAGTAAAAAAAAAAAACGTTTTCAAGCGACATCTCTTTTGAAAGTACTTGGCTTTATCGTAAAACAAATAAATAAAAAAGTTAATATAAATAACTTTCTTTAGAAGTGGTTTTTTGCTTGTCAAAAATACATGTTCAGGTTTTAATGTTACTTTAAGTTGAGGTAGAATTAAATGAATGCCAAAACTAATTTTGTTCATGTACCCTTCTCCATCATCTCACGTACCCCCAGGGGTATGCTACCCTAGGTTGAGAACTACTGCCTTACGATACACAAAAATACTCATGTTAGTTTATGTTGATATCTATTTTTGGATACAATCAAGAGATCAACTGATATGAAATAAAAGCATTTTCATGAAAGATTCAACATCAGTAATTAGGCCTACTATATAGTTATACGGTGTCTTTTATAGGGCTGCACAAAAATCGTTAAACTGACAAACACAATTATTTTGAACAAAAATTATAACAATGATTTTTGACATTCATCAGAATTAACGCACTTTCACATAATCACAAATCCAGAGAACGTAAACTTGCACAATTTATTTTTTACCTTATCTAGTTTCCTGGTGTATCATATTTATCATAAAAATTTTTACTCTTGACATTATGAAAACTGGTACTAAAAAAGCTTCTCTTAAAAGCCAAACCTGTGAAATTCCTAATATTAAATTAAGCAATTCAAAATTATGCTGTTTTTCTAAACAACAACAAAATGTATTCAGCAAAATTCATGTTTTGATTCATTACAGTTCATCCTTGAGGTTTGCATTGAAATATAATTTACCAGGTTGGGAAGTTTAAATAAAACTCTGGGCTAGAAATATATATATTTAAGAGAAAAGCTCTGATTGGGGATTTAGACTCTTAAAATTTGGTAAACACTAGTTTGAAGGCTTGAGGAGTCTTATTACCAATGCAAGATAACGCAAATGTCACATGAAATGCAAATTAAACCTTTTCAGGATAAATAACCAGTGGGAAAATATCACAGACAATTATAGTTTAATTAATTGAGAGAAGCATTAATCATGAACACAATTGAAATACGATTTATTGTGCAACCCTAGGCACTTATACGTTTTTACTGTGCTTTTACTTTGCCCTGCAGTATATAAGAACTTGGTTTAATATTGTTAGTGTAAACATACATTCACAATGCAATATGTTGAAAAGCTAAGAATTCTATTCAAATTAATCCAGTAAAAAGAGTGAAGGTGTGTATGTGTGTGCGTTTAAACTGCTCGTCACTCCTCTCTCAGCAGGATGAACAGATGGTTTTCAAAATTGGCTCAAAGCGTAAGTAAGTGGGGCTCCATTCTGTCATTTAAAAAAGCCCTGAAAAGCCCAACAGAGTAAATAACCTCAAAATTAGCTCCTAACCCTTCATAAATGTTGCACAACTGTACTACTGTACCTCAGGATAAATATGCAACCAAAATACAATAACATTTATATTATGTAAACAAAATCTAATTAGTAAAGCCATAACAAAAAGCTTTGCCAATCACAGCACACACTGAACCAGCTAACCAATCACAGCACATTTCAAATTTCAGAAGGCGGGCTTTCATTTGATACAGGAACTATTCAAGCTGTTCATGCAAGACTGGGGAGAGGTGTTGAAATAATGTGAAACTTGAAAAATAATGTGTTTTTTTTTTAAGAGAGCCAATTCTAGTACACCCCCAAAACAAAATCAAGACTTTGTAAAACAGCGTAATTGGACCCCTTTAATAGGACAAAGTAAGCTAGACTCAAGAGAGTAACGTACTAAGGAACAGTGAAAATCAGTACAAGCGTAAATATAGAACATGCACAGATGCATTACTTCCGTGGTTCTTATGTGTTTCTAAGCAATCTTAGGCACAGCTGAATCTGAATTCTGGGATTGGAACAAATCTGCATTCCAAATGAGTAATGTGCAATGAATCTACTGTCTATAATAAAACTACCATCTGACATTTACTAGTTTATATGCTCCCCTTTTTAACCTTTTTATTTTTTTATTTCCACTCTATTAGTTGTATTTCCCCATAGACCAGAGTGGCACTATTATTAATGGGCAGAAGAATTATATTTCATATTCACATTTTAAAAATAGATTATTATGTGCAAAACAGAAAGATCCTAAATATATAGCATGACATTATATCTGGAGCTCTTTCTTTATGCTTTAGCTTTCACAGCGCTCAAGAATAAAGATAGAGGAACATAGGGTTTTGCTTTACAAAGGACTGTCCTACCCTTCACTCAGTTTTCTTATACACTAATTAATTCCTCTGAGATGCTGCAAGGCCTCCATCTTCATAATTAATACAGATCCATTCAGTGTTGTTTCATTTGTTTAGCATTCTGCAATTTCTCTGCACAGACGTGTTTAGAAATTTCTGATGTTTATGCATGACATGGCATTTAACAGAAGGATAACATTTACTTTCATTCTGATTGTGAAGACATTTATAATGTATTAGTCTTATATTTTTTCAATGAACCTCTGCAGTGATCATGTTAAGCAAAATTACTATTATTGCAGCTAAATAAATATAATTTTTTACATTATTAATTTGTAAAATATTTAGATAATATATATACAGATATCACTTCAAAATTTGCCATGTTCTTCATCTAGTTTCTCCAACATGTCTTTTTCCCTTTGGCAGATATAAAAATGATGCCTATAATTTACTATGTGTTCATTTGTACATATACTAGTGGTCCAATTAAAGCAAGATCATTTGTGAAGAATCTGGCAAATTCAATGATAAGTTGTAAAATTACACTTCATCTTCTCTTTAATATATTATGGTCATAAGCGTAATTGGGTAATTTAAGACTTTAAATGGGATCCTTTACTCATATTTAGTTTATTCAGAAAATGTATAGCTAATGATGCTTTTTAAATTCTCTCTAGGAGACACCAACTGAGGGGGAGAATAACAGGGGTCCATTTAAGATGACACGGACGGATCCCCCTGACATATTAACATCAACTTTGTATCGAGACATAAAAATTGGTCGTAACTGTGGGCTCTCAAAGTATTCTGGATCTTCTAAGCAATGTGATTCCCAAATGGTTGGCCCACTGGATCAAAACTTTGAAACCATTAACAAAAGACATTGCCGTAGCTTTGACTTTATTGAGTCATTGGATGACCCAAAGGACTTTTCCTCGTCCATGGAGTATCCTTACAGGTCTGATCAGAAAACAGTAAGTAAGGATGCAGTCTGGAATGGCATTGGACAGCAGGGACATTTACGTTTTTCCTCACCAGATCTGTTCAACTCACGACTCAGCCATCAACAAATTAGCACAGACAAAACCAATGAGGCAGCAAGGACTAGTGTTCATGGCAAGCCTCGCTCAAAAAGTGCTCCAAGGGTTCGAGCCACCCTGACTCCTGTACCCATCACAGTCTCTCCACCTGCAACCAAGAGGCGTCAATCTCCAGTGGACCCCCAGAAGAGATCTGAATGTTTGCCAAATCGAGAAGCCTCCCGTTCAACCAGGGCTTTAGTGAATGAGGTTCATCCAATCAAGTTACAACCCCACACACCCCTCTATGTTTCTGATTGTTTTGAGGAGAGCAGAGAGGAGAAACAAGCAAACACTCCCCACGTTAGGTGCCGTGTTGATATTAAGCCAGATGCCTCAGTTCTCCAGCACACTGCACAGAAGATGCCTACTCACAGAAGTAATGTTCCCTGGCAGCTTTCCTCAACATCAGGGATCAGGAATGTCTCATTTTCAAGTCAGATATACACTTCTAGAACACCTACTCCCAGTGAGTGTTACAACGTGGACTACAGGCAAGCTTATCAATATCCCAACAGCTCCCATCAGTCTGGTAGTTACATTCAAACTGGAGAGAACCCTTTTGGAATGACTTCTCCTAGAGACACAAGGGACTACAGAACCTTGTCTAATCCCAACATCCCAACCAAGTTCTTCTACACGGATGATCCCTGCAGGTATCCAGTTCACCCACCTAGTAGGAAATATTATCAGGATGACCAGTACAGTATTAACAGCAGCAACAGCCAAAATCCATCCATCAGTAGTCAGTATATACATGACCCAAGGACTCGGTGGGTTCATACTTTGCCTGTGCGTTCATACTATGCAGATTCCCATCGTGAACCCTTGGATCCATTCTACAGTAGACCGTATTCAGTGAGTGAGCCAGGGCCATACTTCATATCCACCCCTCAGAATGAAACATACTTTCAGGAGGATCCAAGAGTATATGCCTTTCCCTCTGAGCCCTCAAGGATGTTTTATACAAAGCCTTGCCATTACCCAGCAGACAATCCTATGAGAGCATATCATACGGAGGGGCGGCGACCACGTATGTCCCAGGCCTTTTCTGATGACTGGAACCGGTCAAGCATTGCTACATATTCCAGTCAGTATGCATCCTCACAGGCTACTCCACAGCGAGTGCCATCAATAAGCCCATGGTATCATAATGACTTTACTGAGCCAAGTCATTTAAGAGCAGATGTCCGGAACTACTCAAAATCCTGGGACAACATTATTACCCCTCATATGGACAGAGAACATGGCATTTCACGAGGCAGGAGTTACGAGAACCTTTTCCATCATGGAAGGCCAGGAGTTCCCTCGGATAAAAGTCAACAACCAATTATTGTGAACCTTTCTAGTTCGCCGAGACGATATGCTGCCTTGTCCCTCTCTGAAAACTGTCTAGAAAACTGTGCTGGTGAAAGAAAAAACAGTGTGAGGGGGCAATGGTTTGTAACCCCAGAGATTACAATTACTGACAATGACATTCGTGCAGCAAATAACAACAAGAGAGATGGAGGAACTAGCAGCTGGAACATCCAAAATACAGCGGGATGTCAAACTGCGAACTTGAACAACTTAAAAGGACCAGCAAACCCACCAGAATCCACAGAGAGAAAGAACAATAATTACTCCCTGCAGCAAAGCCTTGAACAGCTTGATGAGCTGCTAGCTGACCTAGTCATCGATTATAAGCCTCAAAATAGCAGGAGACCTAGTAAGGATCGGATAGACCAACTCAAACAATTGATTCAGAATGATGAGACCAAAGAAGGGAAGCGGGACATAGATCAAGAGGATTCAGGAGTTTTGAACACACAAACGGACTCTTCAAAGACCAGCCCAGACACATTTAAAGACCCAGACAGTGGTTGTGAGGGTTTTCAGAGGAGTGTTGAGGATGTTTCTTTGAACCATATTACAGAGGAGGATGACACTATGGTGTGCTCCAACAGGAAATGCTTACGCAAAGACACTACATTCAATGCTTGCTTGTACTTCAAGTCCTGCCACAGTTGTTATACTTACTACTGCTCCAGGAACTGTAGGCGAGAAGACTGGGACATTCATAAAGAGAACTGTCTTTATGGCCGCATTAGTAGTGTTTGCAGGCACATACTAAAACATTGTCGAGAGAACTTTGATGTACATAAAGACTTTTCACGCATTGCTAGGGTAGGGTATCTGTCCCGTGGAAGAGGTGTACTGTTCTTGGGTTTTCCAAACCCTGGGTGTGCAGATGACTTTATTCAAGTTGGTCTTGACAGCCTTACTATCTCTCCAACATATCTATCCCTTCGAGAGTTAGACAGTTTCAAAGACAACCTTGGGCAGTACTACAAAGAGTTGCAGATTGCAGGCAAGGAATATGACCCAACTGAATGTTTCGTCCTGAATGTATCCATTGCTGTTGGAGACCTAGTGCCTAAACTTCCTTCTCCCAAATTACAAATGCCAACAGTTCGCAAGTATGCTAAGGTGTCATTGGCCTCCTCAAGCCCAGATAAGAAAATATTTAAGAAAGAATGTGAAATGGAGACTCTGATTCTCACCCCACCCCCTGGGACATCTGACCTTGACAAGGAAGGCCAAGAGGGCAGGAAAGCAAGAGAGATTTGTTTCATAAACATTCAAAGAGAGCTTCGTACCCGGGGCGTATTCCTTCGCCATGAGTTTCCAAAAATATACAACCAGCTTTGTGAGTTTGTTGAGAGCAACAAAAGGTTTACCCCCACCACCATCTATCCCACTGACAAGAGAACCAGAAAGCAGTTCATGTGTATGATCATGGCAGCATCTGAACCAAGGATGCTTGACTGGGTTGGTGCACCACACCTTCTAGATGACATAATTTAATCCTATGCATCAATATAATCAAGCTTTTTAATAGTGAGACTATATTTATTGTTTTTCTGTATGGCACTAAAAACTATAATTAATACAAGTTGCTTAAGGAATAAAAAAAGCTATTTACAGTACTTATTAGAAGATACAAGCACATATGCTTTATCTTAAAATCTGTTTACACAGAATCAAGATTTTTTTTTGCATTTTCTGTGCTGATATTTGGGACAAAATCTTTCTGCAGAATGGATTTAAACACTGTAAAATCTGTTTAATGGAGATGAGAGCAATGTACTCATAGGCAAACATCAAAATAAGCTAAGTATAATAAACTCAAGGAGAGGAAGATGTACAAAACTTTGTTAAATGACAGATGTTTCAATTCTGTGGAAGTTGTTTAACTTTCTGTGAATTATGTGTGGGCCTGTTTATAGCTATATTTCTTGTGCTAGTATGTTGCAGTGAGGATATAACAACTAGGAAACTTTGGAGACCCCCTGGCAATACAATACAATATTGTCTAAAAGTCATTGTCTTTAGCCCCTTGGGAGGATAAATATGCACTTGCATGGAGAATGCATGCTGGCAAGGAAAAATGCAAATTCACTTTAAATTTTGCAGTGGTTTGTCAGTTTTTTTTTTTTAATAAATTGTAGTCATAGATAATGATCTGTATGGCAGACAAAAGCAAATGTTAGGTAATGTATTTTTTTAGACAAATTCAAATAAACTGCTTGGAAGATTTCACAGTATTGTACATGGCAACTGCTTTCTGCATTGTATTAATATCTATTCACATTGTTAAATCGGCTGAAAATGTAACTAACTTTATATGACAGGAAAACTTTTATCTTTGAGTTATGCACATTTTCATTATATACAAATGAGATTACTTACTAATTTATTCATCTGACATGAAGGTTATTATCTGTATTATTTGAGTGTTTTAATTTTTTATTATCTCATGGTGTTTCAATTGAAACACTTATTGAAATGTTAAAAATCATAAACATTTATATAAAATATGCTAGTCTTATTTTAATCATTTATAATGACTGACAAAACTTAGATGCTTATATTTGAAAAGTAATATTTCAATAACAAAATATAAAATTTAAAAAAGATTTAAACAACTGTGTATAACACCATTGTATGCAGGACTGTGTTAGATATAGCACTTTATAAAAATCTGCTGAGGGAAAACATATTTATGAACAAACCATTTAGGTAATGTTATCAATAGCATGCACACAAAACCTTAAAAGACAGTGTTACTGTGTTTATTTCTGTTGCCATTTTTATGCCATTTATTTATTTACACTGTTCATTACCTGTTGTGTTCTGTTGACAAGTGTTGCTTTATTTCTGTAAAATGCTCAATAAATGAAACACCCCGCAAGTCCTTAATGGCTCATATATTTGACTGATAACATTACATAATAATAATAGCAATAGAAATGTCTGTCCATTTTAAAAAGCTTGGTCATCATGTTATTGCATTTTGTAGTTTTGGTAATTTTAGTAAGACAAAAGGGCAAATACCCTTCTTTTCTTTTCTTTTTTTTTAAATAGAGAGACTGAGTAGTGTTTTTGTATTCTTTTATGATTTTTCTTTTTTAATGGCTGACTTTCTGACTGACTGACTTCACCATGTATAAAGAGTATGTCAAGGAAGGTAATAAGCATGCTAAATATAATTGCATATTTCCCCCCTTTGTTGAATGTCATTGACATAATGATGTCAGGATTTATGTTCATATACAGGCTAAATGATAAGGTGGATGTACATATATACAAGACCATAAATATGAATTCTGGCTCCTAAAAACTAAAATAAATAAATTATTGGACAACTGGGCCTGCAGAATATGCCCAACTATCACATCACTAGCAACTCTTCTCATAGGCCTATCATTTTAAATGTGTTTAAAGGGGTGCTATTATGCTTTTTCACTTTTTAAATTTCAGTTAGTCTGTAATGTTGCTGTTTGAGCATAAAAAAAATCTGCAAAGTTACAAAGCTTAAAGTCCAATTCAAAAGGAGATAATTTATTTAACAGAAAACACTTTTCAAAAACTACAATGAAAGACTCGTTTGGATTACAACATATATTTTTTCTGCAATTTGTGATGTGATACAAATATCAACGAATGGGCCGAGACCTGGTTGAGCTGCACTAAAAAATACAATGAGACATGCCAGCTTTCCCAAGGCAGTCAATCTTAGAGTGGTTACAAACATCCGGTTTAAATAGCACTCAAATTCATTTGTTTTTAACAAAATATTTACACTGAAGCTCACAGCAGGTGGCTATGGTAAGTAGCATGACATTTCCCGACCAGGTGCCGAGTGCTGCCAATCACAGCACACACTGACCCAGCTAGCCAAGCACAAACAGCACATTTCATATTTCAGAAGGCGGGCCTTCATTTGATACAGGAACTATTCCATGCCAGACTGGGGAGAGAGGTATTTTAATAATGTAAAATATGTGAAAAATAATGTGTTTTTCGAACAACCTATTATGAGAGCCTGTTCTAGTACACCCCTTAAATCAAGGCCTTGTAAAAGAGCATAATAGGACCCCTTTAAGTGAATCAGGTGTTACCTCACGATTGATTTTTTTTTTTTTTTTTTTTTACAGTGTAATACTAAACACAAACATATGAAGATCTAACAGCTGGAAAGGCACCTGTAATAAACGTCTCTAATAAAAAAAATACTACACAGAATACTTATTGGTGTAAAAATAATAGTTTAAGGCACAGGCTACGAATGCAGCTGTGGCATGCAGTAGACTGGTTCCTCACTAAAGCTAAGCAGGCCAGAGCCTGGTCATTACATTGGTGGGAGACCATTTGTGAAAATGTAGCTTGCTGCTGCAGCTAGTTTTAGTCCAGCCAGAGGGGGTGGCAAGGTGGGGGGTGATCATTCTTGTTGTCTGCTTTTGTAACTGAAGACCTGGAGCAATATATAATTGTTTATTCTATTTTAGCTAGTTGTTAAGTAATAATATTATGTTATCACTTCAGTTACTGTCTGGTTTGGTTCAGCTACAAAATCAGACATCAGAAGACTTCAGAGAATGGTTCGGACTGCTGAAAGGATTATTGTTGCTTCCCTGCCCACCCTTCAAGAACTGTATACATCCAGAGAGAGGCTCAGAAAATCGCTCTGGATCCCTCACATCCAAGTTACCCAATCTTTGAACTTTTGGCATCTGGCCGGCCCTTCAGAGCTGCAAATACCAGGACAGTCAGGCACAAGAACAGTTTATTCCCCCAGGCAATCTACCTCTTGAACTGTTAAATGTTACCCACTTAAGCAATAAAAATGTGCAATATCCTTAGATTTATTTGTTACCCCTCCATCCTAGTACATCCCTGCATCTTACTCTATTCTATTATATTATCATCTATAGCACAACTGTTCATACAATTTATTTATTTGCATTATTTTATTGTTAATTTTTTTTTGTCTGTGTCTGTTTTGTTGTCTCTGTGTACTGGAAGCTTACTGTATGTCCCTAAAACTAATTCCTTGTATGCGCAAGCATACTTGGCAATAAAGCTCTTTCTGATTCTGAGATTCATTAAAAAAAATTTAAAGGTTTGTTCTAACCGAGGTGAACACGCTGAGCATTCATAATATTTTTATTAGGCTCAATATCACATTTATTGTGTATTTATTGTGTTTATAGCTCCATTTCTGTAACCGTGGAACTGAAAATAAATAAAAGGCATATGTTTGTCACGTCAAGTGAACACATGTGCAATATTTTCAGAATACAATATTTACAGAACCTGTCAATAATGTATGAATAATTAACTTCTTATGTATGTACTCCATTGTAACTTAAGATCCTGAGCAAGATGAATTGTTCGTTGTGAGTTTTTGTTAAAATGTTTTAAGTTATAATTTGCTTATATGGCTATTAAACAAGTTAAAATGGGTACATTTTCAAAACATTTTCATTTTCAAATTTTTTTTATTCTTTGCTGCTTGCAAAGTCATTGCCTGATACAAGGCAGCAAGTCACCTGGCTAAGTTTCTCGGATGCAGCCTTAGTATAACGCATAAAACTTCAGTTAAATGAAGCAACCTTTAGATAAGCATTAGACCGTCACCTGCAAAAAGGAGTGTCATTCAGATGAGGCATTAAACTGGCCTCCTGACATTCTGTCATTAATTCCCCACATTTTTCATAAACTTGACCTCATTGTTAAAGCTGGTAGTGCATCCTGATGGCTGCATTGAGCTTGTGTTGTGTTGTGAGCCGGATGTGCTACCCCTCTATAGGAGCAGCTTTATTAACAAATATTACTACAGTGACATCTGCTGATTAATCCAACTAAGCACATGCAATAAAGGCCTTTACATGACATCATCAGATGTAATTTTCAGTCATTTTCATGCCATTGCCTAGGTGCAAGCACAACAATGAAACTAGGTATTATCCGTTTAATAATCCATTTATAGTTCCGTTATATTACAGAACAATACTTCTAGAAGATTCTCCATCAACAGAGAAGTGAGGCAGGGTTGCCCAATTTCCCCCTTTTTGTTTTTAATTGTTGTGGAACTATAAGCGATTAGTAGTTAAAAATCCAAATTTACATGGCATAACATTATTTAATAGAGAAATAAAAATATTACAATTGGCTGACGATACAACTTTATTTCTAAAAGATTCAAGACTCAAATTAAGTTAAATATTACAAAGTCTGAAATTCTTCCAGTGCATGATTCTTCTGAACATTCAATGTTTAACATTCCAGTGAAAGAATACGTTAAATATTTAGGAATTTATATATCAAAACATTTGACAGTTAGACAGCACCTAAATTTTAATAGCAAGATTAAGAAAACAAAAATTATTTTTGACAATTGGTTAAGAAGGGATTTATCTATTTAATCTTATTAACAAAAGTAGATTTATTTTTCCTGGGCTGTCTTTATTTGTTCAAGATTCTACTGGTAGAAATTTATAGAGGAATTTATAGATTATTAGTTAATTTTTGCTGGAAAAATAAGCACCACCATCTTAAAAAGATGTATTAGTTGGAAAGAAATCTCAATCTGAAGGAGGTTTTGAAATGCTGGATTATGTAGACATGAACAATACTTTATTTAAGATTAAATGGATCAAAAGGTGTGTTATTGATACTGATTCAATTTGGTATTTTATTCCACATAATGTTTTTAAGAAGGTCGTGGTCTTAAATTTCTTTTAGCTTGCAATTACCTATAAAACTGTCTAAATTTCATGAGCAAGCACTCTTGGCCTGGAAATTGTGCTTTGTGCATAATATTTCTCGTCACAGAATGAAAATATGGAACAACGAATTGATTACAGTTAAAGGCAAGAGTTTATTTTTTGTGAAATGGTTGGATCATGGGTTAATGTATTTAAGTGATTTATTTGATTCATCTTTAGAAATTCACTCTTATGATTCTTTTTTGTCCAAATTCGAATTTCCTGTAAAATTTAAAGAATTTTCTGTAGTAACTAAAGCTATTCCCTCTGGGCTTATTAATTTAATGTGCAGCCACCTGACTTATTATAAAGTTGAAAATAAAGATTACGATCTCCTTATAAATGGTAAATATATTTTTGATAAAAAAAATGTAATAACAAAGATATAAGACAAGAATTTAATGAATTACTCCCAGAGGGAAATGTTACTGGAATTCCATTTTAAGAGATGTTAATTGGTGAAAAGCATGGCTGCTCCCTTACAAATTTTGTATTTCTAACAAAGTAAGAGAAATTCTGAAGATCTTACACAAAATATGTCCAACTAATATGTGGCTTTCAAATTTTATGGATATTGGGAAAGAATGTTCCTTTTGTAACAACTGTGAGGAATCTTTAAATCATCTGTTTGTTGATTGCCAGAGTGTAAAGTCATTTTGGAAGAATTGATTTTTTTACTTTTTCAGTTAAAATGAATCTAATAATAATAATGAATGTGAAAGAAATTATTTGCTACTTTGAGAACGATGATAAAAATATTCATAATTTTGTAAATTTTATGATCCTGAAGGGAAAATTTTTCATTCATAAATGTAGATTGTCAAAAACTCATCCTTTATACAAGGTTTTCTCTAACGAACTCACTCGGTTAATGAAGTCCATTAAACTGTAAAAACAATTCAAAAGCTACGTCTATTGTAAGATATTATGAATATGTATTTGGCTTCTTGTGAATGTCTCCATTTTATTTGATTTATTTTTTATCATCTTTGGAGTTTATGTTTATGATGTCTGTTTTTTTTTTTTTTTTTTTTTTTTTAATAAAATAAAACAAATTATAATAATAGAAAAAAGCCATTGCCGGGGCGCATTAATACACAAAGGGCTGAAGCCCAGGGGCCCACACTAGGAAGGGGGCCCACTAAATTCAAGGAAATTATATATTTTTTACAAATAATTATTTAAATATATGGGAATCTGCAGCAGTGGCAACATCATTTTGTAAACAAACACACTCATTTTCAGCGATGCCCTGGTTGTAGTTTATAGTGAATGGTTCTGTTTAAGTTTGTATAGTGGGTTTGTTCCATGTATTTCACCGATATTCTAGTAAAGCCCACCACGAGAGTGTCTTTATGTTAGCGTACAGATCAACAAAAACGCAAGACTGCTGTGTGAAAGGAGCTGGACCGGACAACTTTGTGTAACCTCATACAGTGCGAGTTCAGTGATTTGCGTGGATGTAATCTTTGTGTCATCTGAAGGTTTTAGATTCAACCACTGTGTTTCAACATGCAGCTTCAGAGTTGTAATCTCTAATCTAGGGATATAAGAATAAGAGTCATCCTATTGTTTAAATGTGATCATTAATCTTTGAACAGCTATTATTTAATTAATAAATTAAGCGTGAGGACGGCACTTTTCAAAATAAATACTCAGTTGGCAATCACCAAATATTATTTCATATTTTGTGTAATTTATGGTGTTTAAATCATACCTGTATACTCACATATCGGCCAGGAAAGTTCTGATGACATTTTCTTTTCATATTACCTCTGTATAATGCATGTAACCCGTGCAGGGATCCTCAAATCTAGACCTCGAGATCCACTTTCCTGCAGAGTTTAGCGCTAACCCTAATCAAACACACCTGAGCATGCTAATCAGTGTCAATCAATGTCTTGTTTGGGATCATTCGAAAATGGCAGACAGGTGACTTTAATCAGGGTTGGAGCTAAACTCTGAAGTGCAATGGACCTCCAGGGTAAGATTTGAGGAAGGGGCCCGGGGGCCGTAAAGGAATAACGTAATGTTTACTTTATGTAACTGTACCACAAGCGCCACATTCTGGCAAATAATTAGCATATTCACTTATACTCACATTTTACGCAGAACAGTGTTGTCGTGAACGTTAACTGGCATATCAAGGAGGAAATACAATCGAAACTTGAATTAAATGATTGTCAGGAAGCTTAAAAAAGTTATCCAGGGAAGAGGAAAAAAGTTATCCAGGGAACTATATATATATAGTGTGAGATTCTGCTCGTACACGTGAACACATCTTGTGATACAGGACATTGTGTGATAACAGTATGATGTATTCCCTTGAACCTTACTCTATATTCACGATGTTGCTCAATGCAGTGTGTTATGCTTGATCATCTAAATATCTGCCAGACATTACGTTGTTTCATTTCCCTATAAAAGTAACACCCCTTGTACAATAAAGCTGAGCTTAGAATGAACTACACCACTTGTGTGACTCATTCTTGGTTCCCGGGTACCTGCTCTTCTCTGCTCAGATAACCCAACCTGAACCAAAATAATATTTACGATCTTGAAGGCAAGAATATACATATTATTCTTACAGCTGGGGGCTCATATAGGGGATAGGGGGGAATCTCCTAAGAACCAGGGAGTGAAACATCCCGAGATCAGGAGATCAAGAGAAAAAGACGCACCGGTGAATCAGGCGGACCTACATAAAAAAGGGGGTAAGTGTTTTCGTATATTTCTTGAAAGAAATTTACATTTACATTTAATCATTTAGCAGACGCTTTTATCCAAAGCGACTTACAAATGAGAACAATAGAAGCAGTCAGGTCAACAAGAGAACAACAACAGAATACAAGTGCCATGACAAGTCTCAGTTAGTCTAGTATAGAACGCATAGCCAGGTGTATATAAATTTTTTTTTTTTTTTTTTTTTTTATTAAATGAAAAAGACAAGAAAAGGAAAAGTACTGGTGTTAGTAGGTTAAGTGCAGGCGAAAAAGATGAGTCTTTAGATGTTTCTTGAAAGTGAGTAAAGACTCCGCTGTACGAATTGAGATTGGGAGGTCATTCCACCAGCTGGGCACAGTCCAGGAAAAGGTCCGTGAGAGTGATTTTGAAATATAGCGCTTACCCTCTGTAGGATCCTAGTAGGGGATTAATGTAAAAATTATCCCGCGTTCCCCGTAAAGACACGGGAAGGAGTTGTAATCACTAATTGCTAGTGGAATTAAGCGTTCTATTGTTGTTACACTACGGCTGGCAACAGTAGTCAATTGACTATTAGCGTAGAGTGATTGGATGTGCAGTACTGGCCACACTGTACTTTTGATCACGGTTGCGTATTGTGTATTGCGAATTCTAAACTTTTGCTGTATTTTAACCATCGCGGAAATTGATTTAATTTGGGGATTGAAATCTAATTAAAATCCATATTGTGGAAATCAATTAACAATTGTTATTACATGTTGAAATATTGTGACCCAAAAGAAAGGTGTTTTAGGGGTGACCCGAACTTGGTTTGGCGAGAGCCCAAAACTAGGAAACACCCAAACAAAAGAAGGTGATCTAGTGACGATCAGGGCGAAAGCTTTGTGTAAGTCAAAACCTAGAAAAATCACCCAAGGTCACAATACGATACATGGAATCACAGTTAAGGTTGGGCAAAAGAGTATAGAAGAATTTTGAATTGCAAATTTGCTTGCTTATCACTGCCTAAACACTATAATTTGCGCTGCTATTAAGTGGAAGATGGGGGGTTCAAAGTCAAGACCATTACCAGGAGAGACACCAATTGATTTTATGTTCAGAAATAATCAAGGGTTTTATGCGGAACCTTTTGTAAGTGATATGGCAGGATGGTCAGAGTGTATGAAACCACAAATTGAAACTCCGTATCCGAGAGAGGGTTCATTCACTGATGAGGGTATGGAATTAGCTAAAAGTCTAATTTTTGAGGGGTGGGGCGATCCCACTTGGGATTATAAATATATGACTAAAAGTTATAATGTTTGGAAGGATCTGAAAAAGGTCTGGGATCAAGGACCAAAAAAGAAAAAGGTACTTGCCTTTGTGGCTAAGCAAAACAGCTTTCCACAAGACAAGCCACCGCCCTACTGCACTCCTCGCATACCCACAGCGCCACCGCACAACAGTCATGTTACTGAAAAGTCAGGTACTTTCAAAGAGACAAAGGTAGAGACAAAGGAAACTCCCAAAACTCAGAGTGCAATGGTGTGGATGAGATCGGGAAATGCGATAGGGGTGAAACCAGTAAAAATGACATATATGGAAGCAATCTGTAAAAGTTTGCCTTCTCCACAGAATCCTAGTAAATTTGTAACTATTCTGCAATCACACACAAAGTATGCTCAGTTTACAGGTGCAGATTACAGAGCAGTTCTGGCAAGGACACTGGAAGGAGATGTCACTGAGGAAATGCTGATTAGTGAATGTAAAACACTGGTGTATGAAAATGATCATATATCAGGTTTAGCTACATCAAAAGAACCACATGTATTTTTCTGGGAAAAACAGGAAAATCATACTTCTTTCTTTAAGGAGTTGAGAGCATTACTAGAGAAGCGTCTAGGCAATAAACAAGATTTATCATTTGCTGCAAACACAAAGCAGAAGTCTAAAGAAACTGCTTCAGATTTCTATCTGAGATTTAAGAAAGCATGGGTGGAGGAATCTAAACTCCCACTTGATGATAACTTAAAGGCGTTATTCATCAACACATTTCTGAATAATATGCATGGAAAACAAGCACAGCTGATTAGAATCACAACAACTAACTTGTTAGAAATGACCATTGAAGCCTTAGGGAAGCGAGTTAGGGAACTAGATATTTCTGGAGGGTTTGTGGTCAAAACTGAAACTGCTATGTTCACTGGGCAAAAGCCACAGAGAGGTGAACATGACCTAAAAGCAGAACTAAAGCACAGATCAAGTGTTCCAAAAAGATCAAGAATAGTTTGTTATCTCTGTGGAAAGGAAGGTCATGTCCAAAGAAATTGCAGAAAAGGGAGAAGTCAGAATCGTCCTCAGGGAGATTCAGTTCAGTGGAAGCCAAGAATAGATCACTCTCAGCAGAGAGACAGAGAAAGAATCAACTCCCCTTATCCTACTTTTTGGCACAAACCTCAAGGACCACAATAGGGATGCCTACAGAGTGAAGTCAGTTCCAATGTATCTATGACGACCCTCACATTTACTAATAACAATAAAGATTTGCCATATGTTACATTGTTAGTGCACGGTCAACCACAGACGATCCTCCTAGATTCTGGAGCTGACGCAACTTCAATGACTGCTGCACATTATGAGGGTCCTCTTTCTAGTCAAATAGTAAACTCTGTAGGAATTTCAGGAACTGACATTCAATGTCCAGTAACGCCTCCTCTAGAGGTAAGAGCTCCTGGATTAATTCCATTCTTTCACAAATTCACAATCATTCCAGGAGCTCCATTAAATTTGTTAGGACGAGATTTGATGCACAAATTAAATATGGACATTAAATTCACTGATGATTTGGTCACGTTCTCTTTCCTGTCTAGCTTACAGGTCTCTGTGAACCCATTGCCGGATTGGGAAGACAGCAAAGCAGAACCAGCCACATGTAAGCCCAGGTCTGACATACCTCCAACGGTTGAAACTCTGGTAGACCCTGCATTATGGTCACAGTATAAAGATGACACAGGATTTATAGACATGGAACCATATAAAGTAAAATTGAAAACTAATAAACCTGTCTATATTAAGCAATATCCTTTGTATAAAGATAATGAACTGGGCATAAAGCCATTGATTGAGAATTTTGTCCAGCAGGGTGTCCTCGTACCGATACACTCTCCTTACAACACGCCAATTAACCCCATAGTTAAAGCAGATGGCAAAACATGGCGTTTAACTCAAGATTTAAGAGCTATAAATCAATTGATAACACCATTAGCTCCAATTGTGCCTGATGTACCGACTGTGATTAATTCTATTCCATGTACGCACAAATATTTCACAGTCATTGATTTGTGTGCAGCCTTTTTCTCTGTGCCTGTACATCCAGACACTCAGCCTCTACTAGCGTTCACCTTCCAAGGTCAACAATTTTCCTGGACACGCTTGGCACAGGGCTATGTGGACAGTCCCGCAGTTTTCTCGGCGGCAGTACAGAGGACATTGGCAAAGATGACTGATCTACCCTCTACAGTCTGCGTTCTCCAATACGCAGATGACATTTTGATAACAGGTGAAACACAAAGCGATTGTGAAAAAGCCTCTATCATTGTATGCAATGTGCTCGCTCAAGCAGGATTCAAGGCCTCCAAAGACAAGCTCCAATGGGTCCAATCCAAAGTGACCTATTTGGGACACATCATCATGCCAGGTCTGAGAGCTATTTCTACAGACAGGGTCCAGCTGATCAGGAAGATGAAGTCTCCACGAACTATACAACAGCTCCAAAGCTTCCTGGGACTGGTTAACTATTGCAGATCCTGGATACCTGACTGTGCAGTGCATGACAGGCACCTGAGAAGCCTGATTGATCACAAAGCTCCACCAAGCACGCTTTTGAACTGGACTGAGGAGGCAGAACTGAACTTCACTGCGTTGAAGCAGGCGATCACCAAGGCCCCAGCTCTGGGCCTACCAGACTACAGCAAAGACTTTCACTTGCATGTCCGTGAAACTGAGGGGGTGGCCATAGGTGTCCTACTGCAACAGCATGGTTCCACATACAGACCATTAGCATACCTTTCTAAGAAATTGGACAACATTGTTACAGGTATGCCAGCATGTCTTCGTGCTGTGGCTGCAGCTGCCCTGGTTGTACAGATGGCTGAGAGAATGGTTTTGTCACACCCTATGATATTGTATACGTCACATCAGGTAGGCGCAATTTTACACAATATGCAAACACAACACATGACAGCGCAACGACGCTCAGGTTACGAGGCAACACTGCTGGCAACTAAAAATCTAACGATCCAACCTACAGCGTCCATTAACCCGGCACTGTTGGGTGTGTTAGGAATGGATGACATGGTAGATAATGTCACAGAGCATGATTGCATAATTGAACTAACTTCCTCATGTTCTTCCAGGGCCGATCTTTTGGATTCGCCCCTGGATGGGGGGGAACATCTATATGTTGATGGATCATGTTCAAAACCTGCTGATGGGGTCTACCTTTGTGGCTATGCTGTGGTGTCTGAGACTGGGGAAATAATTGAATCATTTGTATCGATCAGGCATACTATGTACCTCTCTTTTCTGTCTGTTTGATGTTGCCTGACTTTCACAGGTATCAAGATCTTTACGTGTCAACACTGTAGTTCCTGTGGAGAGTATAGCCGGATAACAACATCCACGCCATTCTCCTTCATCCAAATGGTAATAAGCCATTCCCCCACAGGTCCAAATCATACCTGGGGAGCTATCAAGATAAGAAAACGGACAGTGAAAATTCTCAACAGTCTGGTTATCATACTTAATAGTACAATTAGGCTGATTTCCAGCATTTTGAATCAGAGTTATTGCATTCTTACAATCTGACATTCCTACATAATGTTTTCCTTTGTTTGAACAAATACACAAATCTGCGAGATGTGCTTGTACATGAAAGGCTGGTCCTTTAAAAGGTAGTCCTTCATAGGAACAATTATACTCTTGTAGCGAAAACAACAATGCTCTGTTTGTTCTTAGATTATTTGTAATTTGTAGAATTATAGACATCTGGCGGGGTACATCACATCTGTTTCTTTCAAGACATACCAAATCTGATGTTACAGGGTGTGTTTTCCACGCTGAGTGGAGTTGCATACAAATCCAACATTCTCCATCTATCTCTTCCTTCAAAACTCCTCTTTGTAACAAAGCCAATGCACATGCATAATTTCCTTCACATCTAGCCTTAGCTGTCCTCACCTCCTTAACATTATTGCTTAAATCAGAACTCATAATGAATTCTATGTCTTCAGTGGATGTCTCCTGTGGGAGGTCAACCAGATTTGGAGGCAGCTCAGAAATTACTCTTTCAACATCTCTGTCTTGTTCAGGCATTACAACATTAATCTGAACTTCCTGATAAGCATCTGTTCCTGTTTTAGACCATGCACAATAATATCTTCCAGCATCAGAATACTGAACTTTGGATATTGTGATCTTTAACAGCCATGCATAGCCCTTGCTCCCATCTCTCCATATCATTCCTGTCTGTTCCTTTTCCACTATTTCTATCTTAAATCTTTCATCAATTCCCCACACTCATGATCCATAGTAAGCTTTGACATCAGACCAACTGCAAAACTCTGAACAAAAATAGAATTCAGTGCCATATAAACTTCTGGTGGATTTCAGATTCTTCAATAATCCTATACTTGCAGATATAGGATCGCACAGAAAACTTTCATCTTTTCCCTGTCTTAGAGTGATTCTAAGTGGATTAGTATGAGGGGGACTTACCCTGGCCTCAGCCAGTTCCCTTTTCTGTGGCCCTGTGTCGTTCTGTCTCACTTTCTCTACTTCCTTTAAGAAAATAAGTGACACAACTATTATAGCTATTGTCATTAAGACACATGTGGTTCCTCTTAGTCCACACATTCCTGGTAATCGGAATGGGTGCCACGGTTTAGGTCTTCTTTCTATTCTTCTTTGCATAAGAATTTGTAATGAGCCTCAACTAGCAATTTTGTGGTGTTATCTATTTTATAGATGACTAATCCTCCGTCCTGGTGTGCCTGTCTTGGACGAAATATGGCTACTAAAGCAGTGTTAGGAGGTCTTCTGGCTATTCCAGTTTGTAACAACTCCCATGCATCTACTGCATTTTCTGGTGGGTGTGCATATATTTTAGCAACTGTACCACGAATTATGTCTCTGACAGGTAAATCAAAATCCTCAAATGCTTTGAATGCTATTTCATACCACGTTTCTCCCTGCACTAATGCCCACTCTCTTAAAAACTCAAAGATAAACATTAGATCATTTCATTCTCAGGGTCCCAATACATTTCATTTCTGTAGGCTTCAAAGGTTCCGTATTTTCGAGTAAACAACCAAAAGGTGGTTCTATTTGGAAACAACCTCTGCAAGATTAGGTTTTCTATGTTAGGATTTGCTTCTAAGGCAGCTTCTGCTAAGCATACAAATTCTTCGTTGAAATCAGCAGCTGCTTCAGCTAGTGTACGCAGAGTAAAACTCTCTAACAGTGGTATGTCCATCAATAGAATTTAGCACTTAATGTTAACAGGGTGGTTTAAGGAGGTAGCACTGTTTTGACTCAATGGGCCAACTATCTTCTTGCTTTGGACAACCCCCACCTCACTATAAGAGGTAGTTCCTTCCTCCGCTTAACCAGTGCCTTTTCCTCCCTGTTAAACAGTAAGGTGAATCCCCGTTCGAGATTCTATGTGAAATTGGAGCTTGCCTGCTCTCCTGTAGAGTAATTCTTCAGGCGTGAGGCGTGTATCCACTGCGGTTGATAATCTGTCAGCACTCCCATCCGGGTTACTGCGATCACAGTGGCTGGTCCAAGATATCTTGGTTCTCCCACCTTCGTTGGTTTCAGGCTTTTGATGAGCACACTCTGTCCTGGAACAAAGGGGTGAGTAGGCTTTTCTGAGGGAAGAGGAAGACACAAAGAAACATCAGCACATATGGAGTTAAGTTTCTCAATGAGGGAAGTCACGTAGTCCTCCTGGATCACCTCCAGATCACCTAAGGAAGTAAAGCCTGCGCGACCTTTAACCCATGGGGTCGGGAAAGGTCTACCCATTAGTATTTCAAATGGTGAAAACTTAGTGGTGGAAGATGGAGTCATTCTTAGTTCTGTCAAGACAGCAGGTAGCAAATCTACCCATTTCTTTCCTGTATCAATAGAGGCCTTAGTGAGCCTTCGTTTGACTGTTTGGTTAAGTCTCTCCACATTGGACGAAGACTGTGGATGGTAAGGTATGTTCAGGTGCCAATCAATCGATAATACTTTAGCAAGTAGCTGTGTTACCTTTGATGCGAATGGTGTTCCATTATCACTCTCAATAGTGTTAGGTATCCCAAATCTAGGAATTATTTCCTTAGTCAAAATCTTTACCACTGTTTTAGCATCTTCCTTTGCACATGGAAATGCTTCTGGCCACTTTGAAAATCGATCCACAATAACCAAAAGATATTTCAAGTTACCTATTGGCGGCATGTGTGTGAAATCAATTTGTACATGTTGAAATGGTGCTTCTGGATGCGGTAATGTGTCGTGTTTAATAGGTTTGTGCGGGTTTACCTGTGCACACGTGAGACACAAGTCTAAAATCAGCTTTGCTGTTTTGTGTACATCTGCAATGCAATACAATTGATTAATAACTTGTACTACTTTTGCACAACTTTTATGTGACAGTCCATGGTAATGTCTAATAAGGACTATTAGTCCTAATTTTGGTAAGGCTATTCTTCCTTTCTCATCTCTTAAGAGCCCATCTTTGTCTGGAGCACAGTTATGTTTACTCCAGTGCTCTAAATCAACTTGTGTAGGTTGACTCTGCAAAATTTTAATGTCAATGTCAGGAACATTAGTCACATGCATAGTCATAGCTACCTGTGTTTTGTCACCCATATTAAATGGTGATTTTATCTGGGCTTTGGCTGCTTCTTTTGCAACTTCATCAGCTCTCCTGTTTCCTACAGCCTGTTCTTCCTCACCTGTTGCGTGACCTTTTACCTTTACTATGGCCACTTCGGCAGGTAGCTGTACTGCTTTGGTTAACTGTCCTATCATAGTATGCCTGATGCCTGATACAGAGTTTTGCAGTTGGTCTGATGTCAAAGCTTACTATGGATCAGGAGCGTGGGGAATTGATGAAAGATTTAAGATAGAAATAGTGGAAAAGGAACAGACAGGAATGATATGGAGAGATGGGAGCAATCGAAGACAATCGAAAGTCACTTTCACTTCGACGTGAATGTAGTGCTTAAATACCCAATAACCACATACAGCCTTAGAGCTGAATGATTAATTTAATTATGACATACCGCTCCTATAGCATATTTCCATTTACACTTTTTTTTATTATAGTATTTCTATGAAGGGAAGCAGAAACATTTCTATCACCCCACTGGATATTCTGAAACACTTTCTCATAGATCTTTTAATTGCCTTGTAAATGCATATCATGCATGGCATCAGATATTCACCTCTTTCATGCATTTTGCAATAGTAGGACAGGTTTTTATGACGGATTTTTTGTTCACTGTATAGTTTTGGTTTGTTCTGTTGTCTTTACATACTTGACAGTCTGGATGAATGTCTAAAACTATTGACATAATCAAGTAAAAGTCCTAGACCTAGTAACCTAAGTGGCAATTCAAAAACATTTTGGTAAAATATTGTTTTGTAAAACTAAAAAGGATAAATATTTGTAATTAGTAAAAGAATGCACAACAGCATATTTTATCATGTAATAGAAGAATAAAAAATTCCTGGAGGCAGAAAGGTGGAGGCTCAGAACTGGGATGCTTGTTGCCAGGAAACGGGAAGCTGAGTGAACATCCAGGCATTTCAGACTGTGGGCAGGGTTTTAAATGGGGACTGCTGGGAAAGCATGTGGATGACAAACTGATACGCTAACCTTCAGGAAGAACCCCACATAAATGGGAAGGCTTCATCTTCATCTGTACAGTGACTGCCTTCCATTTAAATTATTCGACACAGCTAAAACTCCTAATGTCCTTGAAGACCTGCTCATTTGGAAACCACTCTCATCCATAATTCAAATGCATACTTAGAAATCATGTCCTAGTGTTTTATTTTTATTTTTGCAGAGTTGCACATGACAGGAGTTTCACAAGATGGCACCACTTTCCCATATTTCATGCAGTGAATATTCAATGCATTCACCTTTCAAGATAATACTGTAGTTTAAGTTTATGATAGAGTTGCTGAGAGAGAGAACAACATCACATATTGACGATAAGAGAGAAATTCAAGTTTAAATAATTGCTTTGTTTGGTATTAACTCATATGCTGCTTCCCTCTACACTCAGTAGAGGGTGATAGACAGACACTCTCAGTATGAGTCAAAATGAGTCATATATGATTCATCTGCTGTAAACTGGAGATAAGCTGCTGTTGTCTTTGTAAGCACCACATGCCCAAACACATCTCAGCCCACATATGATCGCCAGGTGCCGCAAGCATTGCTAAAGCACAAGTCATCTCACAACTTTGGTGACAAAAAAATCATATCAGTGCTACAGTGCTCATTTATGATGTTCAGCCTTTTTTTATGCTGCTGTAAAAATTTCATTCCAATGCAAGATTTTACCTCTTAGAAAAATTGTGGTAGTCTTCAAGTTCTTTCAGAGAGGGAAAAATAGTATGCAAATTATTAAGATGCAGTGCAAAATCTTATACTAATATATATATATATATATATATATATATATATATATATATATATATATATATATATATATATATATATATATATATATATATATATTGCAATAAAAGGCTATATACATGTTGCAATAAAAAGCTAATTTCCAGCAATTCACATGCTTCCTCTTAATGTCTAAGTCAATAACTTCCCTTCTCTCTCTCTTATTTAATTTGTTAAAATTGCTGGGCAGTGCTGCTATAAAGCAGCTCTTCTGGGACAGCTTGTGGGAAGGCTGGGCTGATGGGGCCAGTAATACACAAATATACCAGTACAATATTTTAAATATGCTTCTAAATATAAACACAAATCTATTTCCTTTAATATTTAAGAGTCCCACACTATAGGGGGTCTGCGGAAGGTCCTGTCCTGTTTGTGACAAATTGAGAATATGCATTCATTAAAAATAAATATTAAATTTAGGTAAACGTTTTATGGCATTTATTTGAAAATATGTATAAATTCCTCACACCATACTTTTTTTTTTTTTTTTTGACAAAGTTTCAGTCAAATTACTTTGCTAAGGCTTGACGGAAATGTTGCTAAAAAAAATTCATTATCATGCAAGTTTAAGTAGAGTGTGGGATTTATACTTTTTTGTTTGTTTATATTGGACTTTTCTCTCATAAATGATTTGTGTTTGCGAGGCAGTATGTAGTTTTTATTTGGTCTTATTGCATTAAGTATAATTACTCAGTAATGTACATTAACAATGATTATTTTAATGGCTTTGGTCCATCTCTATATCCACCAACCCCTTATAAAGCCCCCTGCTTTATATAGATTTAATTCTGCATGAGTAAATGAAAAGATGTCAACTTGATCCCTGCTTGGTCAACAGGTTATAGACATCTGAATCCCCTAAGATGAGTACTTTCCCCACCCTCTATCCTGTGTAGGAGCAATGATGACTCAGAGTCAACAACCACACTGTCCTTTGTTTACTGAATTTTGTTTAGGAGAGGACAGCAGTGTCTCTACAGCTACCTTATATGCATACACTTTATCACTACAGCCATTGCAATGAATGTAAATCCATAGAAATGGATGAGTTATTGTGAGGGACATTTGTCCCAGAGTTGGGATTTGTCACTATGGAGCCAGTAGAGTGCATTGTATTGTCTATAAGGAAACTATGATCTGAGTCATTGGTAAACATCATAACATTTGCATCAGTAATCCCTTATATTTACAACAGATAATGACGCAATGTATGACCTAAAGTAACTATAATGTGATTTTGACCAAAACAGTCAGTTCTGTACATGTAAATAATCTGCAAAACGCATACTGTATACTCTTAAAAATAAATGTGCCTTTGACTGAATGGTTCTTTGTGGAACCAAAAATCGTTCCTCTATGGCATCGCTGTGAGGAACCTTTTAAGCACCTTTATTTTTAAGACTGTATAAAATAAAATCAGAAAGTAAAAGCACATCATGTACTTCCCGTGATGCAGATACACCTACAGTAACGTCAATATGTGTAAAAATAAAAATAGCATGCTTTGTTTCTGAGGAAAGTGTTGAAGGACAAACCTTCTGGATGCACAATAATTATTGTCTACTTACCACCATTTTCTTAGATTTTGTAAATCTGAATGATTATAAATTTGAACAGTGGTAAAAATAGATTTTGCTTATAAACAAAAGACATTTTAAGCTTTATTTATGATATTTTAATGACTGTTCCCGTATTCATATCTGCTAAGATCATCAAACTGGATCATGTGAATACATTTATTTGCATTCTGTAAATTAAAGAAATATCAAATGATAATGACTGCATTAATCTTGTTCTTGTATTAGGTCACAAAACATGGCCTATAGCCATTTACTGTTACAGGCAAATGGGATGATAATATCTGCACTCCATTCCCTAATAGATATTGATTGCTGCATGGTTTCCCAAGCCGTAGTGGATTCGTTTCTCAGCTCAGGGCCATTTCTGATCACAGTGAGAAACGAGAATTTAACAGGTCTGCAATTTCCTGGAAAATCTACTGTGTGGTAGAGAAATCTGCTCGTTTACACACAGGAAACCAAAATGGTAAGGGGAACCCTGTCACAGAAAAGACCCCATCCTTCCTCAGCATACACACACTAAACCCTTTCATTTACATGC
The DNA here is from genome assembly GCF_023724105.1 of Carassius gibelio. Classification (NCBI taxonomy): domain Eukaryota; kingdom Metazoa; phylum Chordata; class Actinopteri; order Cypriniformes; family Cyprinidae; genus Carassius; species Carassius gibelio. The sequence goes on along the minus strand of NC_068378.1, from coordinate 13,809,834 downwards.
AGGTTTAGCGTCTCTGAGTCATTCTGTCATGTTCTTTAGAACAAAAGTGCTCTTTTCAAGGAAACAGAGTTTTTCTTATCTTATTCTTTGATCATTACAAAAATGTTCTTTTTCTTTAAATATGTCTTCACTCTTTTTTTTTTTTTTAGACATCTACAAGGTCAGCTCAAATAACCCCTCTGGCTAAAAAGGCTAATACATGCATTAGCTTTTTATGGCATGAGGTGTTTAAGGGGCAGATTGACCAAATCTTTAGATCAACTCTAAACTTAACCTCAACCTATACTTATTAACTTTGCACTGACTTTGACCACTGATCTGTCAGCTCTCAGGACAGGTCAAGCCTGCCAACATGTGCCAACATGTCATTAAGGGCCTATAAGCTGCTCTATTAAAAAGTCCATTGTATTACTCACTAGCATATAGTATGTCACTAACTGGATAAAAGCTCATCAGTTATATGTGCAACAAACAACAGATTTTTTCACAGGTTCTCTGTAAAACAATTAAGGTGTCTGGTGCCCCTAGTCGACCGCACTAGTGTTTTGTGGTTAGGTAACTCAAACCATATTTGTGGTTGTCAAAATGCATGAAAATTATTAGAGTAAACACGAATCCATCCTAATGTGTCCTGTAAGGAATACCTATTATCTGTCAATCAGCCTTTCCATTAAAACAAGGGATTTATGTTCATATTTAACAGAAAGTAACCAATAAATTAGAATACATAGAAAGATAGATACATGGATTAAAACGTTGTCAGGATCGTGCCCTGACAGCCCTGTCCATCTTGTCTCTGTTCCATGTTTCTTTGTTTGTTTTGTGTCTAAGCACATGGTTCTGTCTTTGTTTGTGTCTGCCACGTGCTCCCCTTGTCCCACCTCCTTGTTACCCCTGGTCACGCCCCCTTGTTTAGCCCTTGTCTGCTTGATTGTTTTCACCTGATCCTCATGTGTACTTTCCTATATATTGGGGTTTCTTTCATTGTGTCTCTGCTGGTTCGTTTTTGGTGTTTACCCGTCTCTTGGTCTAGAATTTATCCCTTTGAGCGTGATCATTATTTTGATCTCTTATCTAGTTGTTTATATTCTTTTTGGTCTTTAGCTTTGTCTAGTTTAAAAGAAAAGGAAATATTTTTGTGTATTCTAATCTAGTTTTGTTTCTCATTCGTTTTAAATTTTCATTTATTCTTGCTGAAGTGATTCCAGTTTTGGATTGAGTTTTGTTCTTACTCTTGGATTATAGCTTTGGTTTTCTTTTGCTTTGTTCTAATTTTGTCTTCAATTGTCTGTGTCGTTTTGAGTCTTGTTTTTGTGTATTGTCCTGTCTTGGCCCCACTCAGTGCTTTATAGCCTACAGATAATACAGCAGTTATTATAAATAAACAAGAAAAGAACAATATTAATGTTATTAAGTTCTTCAGTTATGAAGCAAATACCATTTCATCCATAAAGCAATAAAAAGACAATAATAATTTCATTGTTGACTCAGTTTAGTTCAATAACAGTGTGAATGTTGCAAGTTAGTTATGAAGTAAAATCACTTCAACAATAAAGCAGTAGACAATAGTGTCCTTATTTTAATTCAATGCATAAGCTGTTGTATCGAGAATGCTGGTCATCCTTCAAATACTATTGTGTGTCACTAATAGTGCATAATCACATAGACATTTGCAAAAGCAAGAGCAGATCAGCTGGCGGCACCTGGGAGAGATGGACTTTCGGGACTTTATGGTAACTCATCAGAGTGAAATGTGTTAGCAGTATAAGAGCAGCACAACCCTCAAACTTCTACCAGTTCAGTGTTATTCAGTTCAGTGATCCTGTAGCACAAAGAAAGACTGTCTGCATGCTGTAAGACTTGACTGTCATACTGTACATGATCATGGCTGGTGGTGCGGGTGACTGTCTTGGCTGATGACTCATTGATGTGTAAAGGTTTTGGTTAGACCACACAGACTTGTTGACTAAGTATAGAAAACAAATTTGTAGCTGGCATTAACTGACTCATGACCTTCACCTAAACATCAGTGGAAACATCCATGTTACAATACATTTATATGCCAGTGTCAGTTAAACATAAAATACAAATTCAGCTTATATACTAAATTAATCCAAGTAGCATAAAATAAAATAGAATAAAAACGAACGCAAAATCAAAATAGTTTATCACAAAGATAAGTATATAAGCAGTTAGTTTTAGGGGATTTTCTTTTCACCTAGAGTAAGATCAAAACACAAAGATGAGAAGATGAGTCAGTTGTGCAGTGATAATGCTGAAGTCAGATTACAACATTCACTTTTCTTGACTCGACAAGAGTACAACATGCTTATTTTCTTTTAATAGTCATCAGAAATAATAATACATTCTATTAGCCCTTCCCCTTTACAGTGTCTCGATTCTCTTTTGATTGGAGGGGTAGGGGTAAGGGGAAGGGCCAGATAGCCCTTCAAATGAGATTTTTTCTGGACCACACTTCAAACGAAGGGGTATGAATTATCTCAGCGTAGACTGGCTTCAGCGGCAACATGGCTGCCCGAGCGAACAAAAAGACACATAAATGTAAGCAAATCTAAAAAGTAATCATTTGTTTTATGTTGCATTCAATCGTGGGTTCATATTTACAGTGATGTTACTCAAATGTTTGCAAAAAAAATCTCTAAAGTTTGCTAACGTCATATCATTACAGACAGCACGATAACGTTACAACATATTTTCATGTCTGATCAGGGCGATAACCATAGACACCGAGGAGGGCTAGGGGAAGGGGTGTTAAATAGAATTGGAATTGGGCCTGAAACAACTAATTATTAATAGTTTGGTTTCCTCCCTTAACCCAGAGTTAAAATTAACTTATCATATGATTTTAACTCTGAAACATGACTCCTTAAACGAGTAACATTACCATTCAAAAGTCTGGGGTTGGTACGATTTTTTTGTTTATAAGATGTTTAAAAAATAAGTCTCTTATAGACCTTATGCTACAGAGAAACAAGCATGCAACCATCTTTAGAACTGTATCTGTGAACTTCTTTTTTTTTTTTGGTAGCTCTATATATTTCTATCGCATTTCTGCAGAAGACTAATTACCTGGTGAAGTGGATTTAATTATTGTGGAGTTAACTAAATTTATTTATTATTATTAATTTGAAACGGCATATAAATTTTAATATACCGAACTGTTTATTCATAAATCCGTCTAAAATAAAGTAAAACAGTAATAATTTGAAATATTTGAAAATAGCTATTTGAATATGTTTTAAATGTACTTTTGTTTCTTGTGATGGCAAAGCAGAATTTTCTAAAACATTACTCCAGTCTTCAGTGTAACATGATTCTTCAGAAATCATTTTAGTATGGCGATTTGGTGCTTAGTAAACATTTATTTTTAATATCACTGTACATCAAGAGTGGAGAGATGTAGCGGTGAGATATTATCTATCAGGCTGATAAACTAAAGTTCAGCAAACTCTCTTGAAATGTTTGTCCTGTATCTATGTATATATCTTTTACATTTGCAAGCAAGGCAGCTAAAGGTCACCTTGTAGTTGGTGTTTACAAACATTTCTGTGGTGGGGTTATTTGTAATGATTTGTAGCTCTTTACTCAAATCTAGAAGGATGTAGTAGCTAAAACTAGTGCTTTATTTTGTAGATGCAGTCAAGCAGGATTTATTTTTTCTTTCTAGAAGTGTTAAAAGCACAAAATATACCCTATACCTAATTAGCTTTAGAACAGAATATGGTAAACAAAATAAAACTGAGAACTATGTGCATGCAAAAAAGGTGCCCTTTGATGACCCAGTGGAATCAGGACATATGACAGGACATATGATATTTGCTATGCTGCTGGCACAGACATCTGTTGGTCACAGCAGAACTTTTTAAAAGAGCTTGTGGAGTACACTGCCATCTAAGCATCTGCTGCACTTAATGAAATTAAATCTTTGTTAATAAGAGCAAAGGCCTTACTTTTTACTAAGTAAGAGCCTGTCTGAGCCATAAGGTCCTTGTAGTTTGACAACAAGGCCAGTCAGTCCTCTCCTACTTTCACCCCATCCAACCCCCTTTCGTAAGGACAAGAAGTGTGTCACTACTTATAGTAAAAATTATAAATCTGATCCCTGTCACCTTAAATTTGCTAATGTAGACTTCTTTTTTTTTAGATTATATAATAAATTGTATTAACAGATTATAAAAGAAAATATAATATAATCGTATTTTATAATAATAGTTATTGGGGAACAACTTATTGTCATAGAGAAGTATACTCTCAGAAAAATTTGGGTTAAATAAGGTACCGGTGATGTACCTGTTAGCTTTTACCCTATACTGACCCACTGACAGCTTTGTAAGATTTTTTCTGAGAGCGAGATTAATTAAATTATTTTGTTTTATTGCTAAAATGACCATTTGCTAAATAAGCAACTGTTTACCATTAATTGAAACTGTGTAACATTTATAAGTTAGCTATTAGCATGTGCTTTTATCCCAAGTGACTGACACTAATAGCATGGACGGCCTCCCTGGAGTAATTTGAGGATAAGTGCAATGTGGGATTTAACCAGCAACTTCTGTATTAGCAATCTAGATCCTACGCTGTTATGCTTCCCTGTCCTCAACCTGACCTCAAACCATACATGGCCTGCAGAGCTTTGGCAGGTATCACTAACTTTTGTATCTGTTATTTGCACCGCTTGGTAATTTATTGCTGTGAACAGTGTAGTTATTCATAGACAAAGCTCCTTCTTGATATATATCAGGGTTTGTGAGGTTTCTGGATATTGCTCATATATTGAAAAAGTAGTTCAGCTGACATTTGTGTATGTCAGCATCAAAAATGCGATATGAAAGCTTCAGCTCTGTCTGCAATTAGTTTGATGGGCTTCCCCTTCAAACTCATCTAAACCACAGCACCACCTCCAGTAGAGCTCAAATGTTTTCTACAGATCATGCAGAGCTTCTTCTCAGATCAGCAAAATGCAACTAGATCTGCAAAACTCACAGAGAATGGGAATATTTGTGTAATACCAAATCTTTTGTTGTTGTGATATGTGTTATCACAGTTTTATTTTAAAAGTTGGATGGGCTTGCACCAGACAAACAAATAAAACATCAAGAAACATCAACAAAAAAAGCTTTCTTCTTTACAGGGAGCATGCAGAAAAAATGCAAGCTGCTTCAAAAAGACAGTTTTCCTCAGGGCAGCTTATGAACACTGACCATATGGTTTCACGCTTTGAAGCGAAAATAAACAGACGTAGTGTACACTTGGGACATGAACAAGTATTTCGGGATGGAATGTTCCTGCATTTGGAAACTGAACGAGCTAAAGATAGAAATCACAAGTCAATGACTTACTAAACATAGACCAGTCTGTCCTTTAAACAGATATAAGTGTACTAAAAAAAGCCCTTTATCGCATTAACTAAACCTGTCTGTAACCTGCATGTAAAAAAGAAGTGATCAGAGCACTAGGATTCCATCAGCCTTCACCAGTCTATTCCAGAATTCTACTGATCACATGATGTGACCAAAATACAGTGTATTTTTAGAAATGGGGCATCCCAGTAACACTGTCTTAGGGATTTATAGGTAAAGTGGACAGTAAATACATTTAATAATATAATACTTTGCTGCTTGAAATATGTTTACATGCATTTTAAAAGTTAATATACATTTCAGTCAATGATACAGATTTCTGTGCTGTTTATTTATAAAAAAAAATGCATTAACATGCAACTTGTTGTACATTTAACACATTTTGTGATGACAAATAATTTTCATTTAAAAAGTCAGGAAAATGGACGGTTTTGGCTACGTTCACACTGTAGGCTGAAACGACCCAATTCCGATTTTTTTGCCCCTATGCGACCTGTATCTGATCTTTTCATGACAGTCTGAACGACACAGATCCGATCTATTCAAATGTGACCCAGGCCACTTGGGTATGTGGTCCTGAATCCGATACGTATCCGATCTTTTGAAATGCGACCTCCGTCTGAACGGCCAGGCCACATGTATCCGACCTGTATATCATTGATACGCTACAAACGTCATAATTCTGCGTTGAAGTAGGCGGGAACGAGAAGATAAACAACAACCATGGCGGACGATGCTGCTGAGACCAGTCAATGGAAGGGAAGTGAGGTCACAGATTTAATTAATATTTGGGGTGACAGCTCTATTCAGGCCAAACTCGAGGGCTCTTATCGGAACTGGGCGGTTTACGAAAACTTTTCCAGCGAAATGGCCAAGCGTGGTTACAGACGATCCTGGCTCCAATGCCAGTGAAAAATAAAAAGCCTCCGAGCCGTTAGCTACTTCCGCAAACAACGAGTGACGTCGTTGACCGTTGAGTACTCTTCTGCGCATGCGGGTCACTTCTGGGTCATTTCACGTTCACACAGGAGATCACAAAAGGTCGCATTCAATTGGAAATGTGAACAACCTTGCAAAAAAAATCGGAATTGAGCATTAAGCCCTGCAGTGTGAACGTAGCCTTTGTTGTGTTTTCTCCCATGTGCTCCCCGTGGCCGAGTTTCTTCCTCGTTTGATTATTTTTATTTGGTTCAGGTGTGTCTTGTCTATTCCCCTCATTTACCCCTATATTTATAGTGTCGTCTATCCCGTATTCCCTGTCCGGTATTGTTAGTCTCCTGATGGTGCTACGTGTGTCTTCTGCTTATCCTGTTTAACCCTTGGTTTGTCTATAAAAGATTATAATTTCTCACAACACCCATGTCTCCAGGGTTGTCTTGCCCTGGCAACCAAAAACACACTTCTTTTGTGACATTTCGCTCGTGCTCTGATCAGTGAATGTCTGTGCTCTAAGTGCTCTGCTCTACGGGAGCGCGCACTCTTCCGGGAGAAGTGCCCTTAGGACCCATATAAGGAAATTCCGCTCCATCTAACGTCACACAGTCAGTCAGTGCGAGCAGCACATTGAGTTCTTTTTCACTGCTTATTGCACTTAATAACTCTACCACGTGTGTCCCGCTCTGTATTTTCTCATTCATGCATGTTTCCTTATTATTTAAAGGTGTATTTCGTTTAAGCAATATTATATTACGAAGATATTTTTACATACCGCGGAATTAACAATATAGCAAAATCTCTAACAACAGACACTTTATTTTACTATATATATACCATCATACTGCCCAGCCCTAATAAGAATATTTTTCAGAACCAAAGTTGGACCAAAGACAAAGTTGCACTAACAGATCTATAATGCAATTAATCTCACAATTGACGTGGCCCAAATTATTATACAGTGGACTTTAAAATGAAACCTGACCATAACAGCTAATTTAATTTATTATCTTGAAAGGGTTCATCACATGTCAGATAAATAGCTGCAGTAAATGCATGCATGATGTCATGTTCTTGCAGCTCATCCAGTGATGAATTATAACAAATGTTTTGTTTCTAAGTCTTCGGGCCAATGAAAAAGTCATTGAGATTGACTCAAGGCCCCAGAATAAAACCTCTAAATTCCTGGAATGCCTATCGTGCTGCATGCTGGAGCTGCACAGCTGTGATGAGGACAAAATGCCTCTCACAAATGTCTTCCACTGGTTTATCAGGAGGAGACAGAGACAGCTGTGCCCATTAAAGAGTCATCTTTAAAATAATGCCCCAGAATTCCCCATAGTCCCCTTTGTGTGAGTAAGCGTGCCTTCTGAGCATTTTAATCCTTTGAAATAGGAGACATTTGATTTCATCTCCTTGACGGGCAGATGGGGTTTGTTTCTGTGGTCCAGGCAGTTGCTTCAATGAGGCAGAGATGACTTCTACACCTGTTCCCTCAGATCCTACAGAGGACATTAGCCAGCGCTACTGAAACAAACATACAGCTCCATTCAATAGATGCTTTGCAACTGCAAGAACTACAATGTATGGTGGAAGAGCACTTTGCAGCACTTTGACTTTGAGCAGTGATATTATCACTCAGTGCTCTTCCGCCATACATTATTTTCCTTATTTTTATCCGCTTAGGAAATTGACACTGTTTATTTGGTACTCATGTAACCGTCTTTAAATAAGGAAAATATGGAAGTGTTTGGTAGCTCTTAAATTCATCCCTGTTTGGATCCTAAGGTATTTAACGGTGCTAAGCTAAATGCTAGCACACAGTGGTGCCGCGCGCTACAGACATGAGAGGTATGTACAGTATCAACGCGTCTAAACTGAGGGATGAACATAGTGGAATATGGAAAAACGTTGGCATTTTCCTTTAAAGTTATATAAAATATAAAGTCATGAGACTTTGCCCTTAGCCAAAACTATTTGTTCTGTAACAAATAATAGATTAATGAGACCAAAGAATGCCCATTATATTTACCCAAAATGAATTATATCTCGTGTTTAACCACTATATTAACTATTATTGTAATGCTTTATTCTGTTCTGCACGCTCCAGCTGGTCTAAAATGCAGCAGCAAGAGTTCTTACTACCAGGAAGTCTGACCATATTAGCCCTGTTCTGTCAACACTGCACTGGCTCCCTATCAAACATCATATAGAGTTTAAAATCGTGTTTATTACTTATAAAGCCCTGAATGGTTTAGCACCTCAGTATTTGAACTCTCACTGCATATATAGTCCACTATAGTCCTCCACGTCCGCTGTGTTCTCAAAACTCTGGCAATTTGATAATACCTCGAATATCAAAATAAACTGCGTGCGGTAGATCCTTTTTCTATTTAGTGAAACTCTGGAGTAACCTACCTAACATTGTTCGGGAGGCAGACACATTTTTGCAGTTTAAATCTAGATTAAAGAACCATCCCTTTAACCTGGCTTACACATAACACACTAACATATTTCTAATATTCAGAATCCATTAAAAGATTTTTAGGCTGCATTAATAAAAATAAAAACAAGAACCAGGAGCACTTCCAATAACACATGATTTACTTGCTATATCGTTAGAGGAATGGCATCTACGCTAATATTAATTTGTTTTTCTCTTATTCCGAGGTCACCGTAGTCACCAGATCCAGTCTGTATTCAGGTCAGAGGGTCACTGTAGTCACCCAGATCCAATATGTATCCAGCCCAGATGGTGGATCGGCACCTAGACAGGACCTCTACAGCCCTGAAGATCGGAGACCAGGACAACTAAAGCCCCAGAGACAGATCCCTTGTAAACCTTGTCTCAGACAATCACCAGGACAAGACCACAGGAAACAGATGATTCTTCTGCACAATCTGACTTTGCTGCAGCCTGGAACTGAGCTGCTGGTTTTGTCTGATCAGAGGAGAACTGACCCCCGACTGAGCCTGGTGTCTCCCAAGGTTTTTCCTCCATTCTGTCACCGTTGGCGTTTTGGTATCTTGCCACTGTCGTCTCTGCCTTGTTTTGTTGGGGACACTTAATTTCCAGGAATATCATTGACTTGATTGCACAGATACTATAGAAATTGAACTGACCTGGATGATGACATCACTAAATTGAATGATGAACTGCATTTTTGCATTATTGACAGACTATTTTCCTATTTAATGCTGTACTGTTGCTTTGACACAATCTGTATTGTGTTTATTGCAAATTCTAGAAGATCTGGCAAAGGTAAGGCTGCTCTCAGGGGGTTCATGAGCACTTAATTGCCGCTGACGCCGTGAAGCTCACATACCCAAAAACGTCAAAGAAAATTTTCAAAAAGACATTATATCTAATAATAAACAGCATATTTCAAGTCTTAACAACTACATTCTCATGTAAACAACTACATTCCATGACACAACAGTATTATTTAAAAAATGATGAGAAATAATGCAAACGGATTTATACAAACAGTGAAATGGTTGGACTTCTGTTATCACCAGATATTGTACTGCTGGAAAAAGGTTCTCAGCCAATCAGATTCAAGGACCAGAAAGAAGTGTTTTATACAAAATCTGCCAGGAAACTCAGTCTGACATAATGACATCATTATTCACTTGGAGCAGCTGACCGGTTATTTTAATATCATCAGCCAATGAGCTTGTTGCTCAAGCATTCAAATACTCAGCTAGTGCTAGTTCAGTTTCAGCATGCTTCAATGCTGTTTTCAATGGCTATATATAGTACAAAGCCCAAAAACGGATACCCTGGAAAAAATTTACCAGTCATCACAATTTAAATAATTATTAAAACATGAACATGATTGACCTAAAACGAGGGATCAATGTAAAAAGTTGTGGAAACATTTTTGGCCAGCACATTTAGTTTTTTCCAAGCATGTCATGTGTGAGGCTCTACAACTGGTCACCAGAAACATTAATTTTAAGTGGTTTTGATGCCCTGTCTATGTAAAGACAAATTTCAATTAGTGTCAAGACATCAAAAAGAGCCACAAAAGATGCTATACGTGTGCTTTTTATGCTTAAAAGCAAAAATGTAAACCCAGGAAATCTTTCAGCACATTTTACGGTGTCACCTCTAAAATCTTTTCAAAACACACATTTCCTATCTCATTCTCTTTGTACACCTTCCATACTTCATTCTTTCTTCATAACCTAGTCTCCTTAACATGTGACAAGCAAACTCTAGTGTCCTTAAAAGTGGGCCACTACTTACACAGCATAATGTTGAAAGAGGTCATTGGTAACAGGTTATGCATCACAACAGCTATGTATTGACCTACTTACACATAACCTGTTGTATCTTTTCTATCTGTTCTTTTGTCATCTTAAACAGAAAAAAAGGGTACATCCTCTGATCAATGTGGGCTGGACAGTTTTTATTTCAGCCCTAGTTTGCTGTGTACAGCGCCAGTATCAATAACAATCTTTAACCTAAATTGTGAAATCCAGGTGCCTAAGGTTACTTCAAGATCTTTGCTGATTAATACATTGAGTATAGTTGGCACAGTTAGATGACAGTGGTTTATATTTGTTTACAGAAATAAATCATAGAATTTCTGTATGTGTTGTGGAGGTTACAGTTCTGCATGGATGATTAGATGATATTTATTTATGGCATCCAATAGTGTTTAATATTAACTCTAAGTGAGAGTTGAACTACTGGTCAAAACATTTGCGGTCAGTGGATTTTTTTAATATATAGAAATATATTGAAATATTTACATTTTTATAACTAAAATGATTTTTACAAAGAAGGTAATCTAAATGTAAAAATAGTGGAAATGAGATGCACAATTAAATATCAAATGAATCATTGTTGCAGAGTGGATGTAACTTCTCTGTCTTTACAATGCAAGGAAAACAATAAAATCTGTCTTCTTTGCAAGATCTAAGTTAATGTGGTCTGGTGACATTGGTTGGCTTTTCATGCTTGCTTTCTGCACGTGTTCGCAAAGGGAAGTCTTCATAATGTGAGAGTACTTTCGAAAGTACCATTTGACCTGATATTTACACCACTCGACACTTGTCTATTGTGAACGCTGTTGCTAGACTAAAGTAAGTCAGGTGTATATGATATGGCCTTTGTGGTTTCTGACACTGAAATCCGATTGACAAAAAGAGGAGAAAATAGTCCATGTGTGAATGACTACGCAGAGCAGTAGGTTGCAACATAAGCTATTCTGAACACGTTTTAAAAAAGGGAACATGATGTGCAAATCCATGCTCAGCTGCTTCCAGTAACTCTACAGCAGAGATTAATCTCATCTGTGCGTTCAGAGAGAGTGTTTTTGTTGAAACACAGCCATGAACTTTCCTAATCCACTTACAACAAACTTTCACCCATTTCCATCATGCATATACAAAACTGCACAATGTGCAACAGTTGCACACTGACAGACTAAAACGTATTACTCTACAAGTAATAATTGCAAATTCTGATTATTGCATCCAAAATGACCTATCACTAAGTGCCAAGCAAAAACTGGGTTTTAAAAGTAGATACTGTTACATGTTGAGTCATGTTACCAAGATGAACGCCTAGTGGACTGACAAGCCTAAAGGAGACTTTGGTTATTTGCCAGATAGCTGGTGACTTTGAACTCCAACATAATACTAAGGCTGTGTGACACTCACACATGTAAGAGACAAAAGAGATTCAAATCCATTTGTCTACTAAAGAAAACTGAAGCAGCATAGTTGCCAATTTAAGATGCAAATTTATTTTTCTCTCTACAGAATTTCATAAAGACTCATTTGTGAAATATTGCACACAAATAAACTAACAAGAACAAAGTATGAAGAACACCACTTTTTAGGAAAGGTACCACTTAATTTATAATTTCTGTTAAAATTATAAAATAGTGTAAAATACAGTTTCATGCCGGGTATGAAATATTATGTCTGGTTCATTTTGTCAATTTGCAAAACGAAAAAAAGATTGAACTCTAAATCTGTAAATGTCCTTTTTAAGGTGACATCGATGTCATGTGGATTTGTTACAAAGCGTTTGTGTTTCTGAACAATGTGTGTGACTGTGTCAACGGCATGTGATTGCTGCTCAGATGGCTTTGTCTAAAAATAAAGCAGAGCTGGCTAAAATATCCCCATGGTAAAAATACTCACCTACATTTGGCCTGCTTTGGATAATTCAGCTTACGTGACAAATTCCCCTTCGTCACTGTGAGTGTGCAGAGAGCAGCGTAGACACAATGTGCAAAAATCCTTGCAAACAAAAGTAGATAACAGATTTTTTTTTTCCTTTTTAATTCTGTCTGCTTTTTCATCTCAACATCTCTAATTGAATCTAATGAATGTGCCTATTTTGTGTCTATGCCTGGGGCTCTTTTACATTGCATTATTATTTCTATTTGCATGGCAATATCCTGCAAAACAACTTCTGAACCAAGATGAAAAAGGCCATTTGCATTAAAATTTGATTCTTGATCTGCTTGCAGTTCTGACATGCATTGATTGTTCCACTTTAATTGCTTAATTTAAAACAAATAGATTAGATTAGAGTTCAGTGGATCTGCATATGACCCACCGGTTGACTTACAAGTTACAATCTAACTTGAGTTTACAAAACACATGAGTTGTAACTGAAGAACTGACATTTGCTAAAGGTGGAGTTGTTGTCAAAAGCCAATTAAGGTCCATTAACACATTTGCACAATCCTTTCCCAACTTTGTCTAGGTGGGACTTGTTTACCAAGGCTTCCTGGATTGCCAGCTCTAAATGGACTCTAGATGACAATAAGTGAATATTAGTGCTTGTTATTTAACCCAGAAACTATGTAAATATGTTGCAGGGAGAGTGTTATATAAGATCTCTAATGTGCCAGTCTAAAACAAGGCAAGCAAGGAACAAAAAGAACAAGAGTCTTTTATTTTTTACTATCTACTAAAAGGTGCTATGGGCTGCGAAAAAACCTAGAAGGGATTTTCTTTCACATAAAGAAGGAAGTCATATCTGTCACTCCCTTCCCTCCTCTGTGGATTGAGTTTCTTTGGCGGTATCCTCAATGTCTTCTGTGGCTAGTCGAAACTTTAAAGAAATATCGCTCTTTGGTCTATGCGTCAACCACATCAAACAGACCAGGTGATACATGCTGTCTGTGTTCGGTCCTCAGAGCTAAATGCATTGAACTCTCTCCCCCCTCACATCTGGCCTTTCACATCTCCTCCCACTTTGTCTCCCATATGCTTCTGAATGGCCTCAGGGCTCTGCGCACTGCTTACACAGCAAACACACTGTAGACAAAGCAGATACACCATACAGAAGAGATTTTGCCTGGAAATAGCAGGGTGAGAGATGGAGGGTAGCCAGACAGCTGTAGCACCAGAATGAGAGAGAGAATACACTATACAGAATGAACAAAGCTCAGGTTAACTGCTTTAACAAGCATTCAATACATTAAAACTAGCGATGTCACAGTACTCAGTATTTAAACATTCGGTAAGACATCCACAGTTTAGTATGCACTTGTGAATTGTGTTTTATTGTTTTTTTTTTAAATAATTTCCATGCCAATATTTCTTTCCAAACTGGCTGTTTGTGTACCCGACTTTATGCTCTGACATGAGGAAACGCCTCCTCGCTTATTAATGTGCATTTGAAAAAGGAACACACAGCAAAACATCTCTTGTAATAACTTGTAATGAGAAGCGTTTCCAAACCTGTTGTTCAAAAAAAGAGAACATCATAACATGTTTTTACTCCACAACATCAGTCGAATGATTGAAATATTAATAATTCCTTTTCTGATCTGATGTGGCTTCTTATCACAGAATGAGAAAGAAAATATATTCTATATTGTAAAAAGGCTGTCGATTAGCAATCAATTATAAATATACTTGATTGATTATTATGAAAATACCTGAGATGGCTTGTATGAATGAAACAGATGTAACGTGTTTATAGCACTTAATAATCGCCAATCCATCCCAATTTGGATAAAAATAAGAAAAACATTACTTCTCTGAAATAAATTTGAAGTTCACATATGATAATCCATGACTCCATGATCTCCAGTTAACAGAAGTGTACCAGTATTACTTTTATAATTTTTTTTTTTTTTTTTATCAAATTTTAAAGGGCAGTTTGCAAAAAACACTCTAATGTGCCAAGCATTCAGAACCATACCGAAAAGAACTAAACCGAAAATGGTGGTTAAAAAATGAGGCATGTATTTAACCATGGCCTAACTGTATTGTTGCATCTCTCTTTGAAACTGAAAGCATAACTTTTGTTAAGAATTTTGTTATAAAAAATGTTGGATTCATCAAATGAGGATGCATAGCTCATATTGTGTGTTTATACTGATAGTGTAGTTTAATGTGCAGAGACAACTTTAAGTTATTTCACGGGATGACGACCATGTTTGTTGATACTTTATTGATCCTTTGCAGGAAATTATCCTAAAAATTATCCAAAAAATCCTATTGTGGCATATTACATGCTCAAATTAAAAAGCACACTTATTTCAACATAATCGTATGATAAATCAATCAATCAATCAATCACCTTTATTTATATAGTGCTTTAAACAAAATACATCGCGTCAAAGCACTGAACAATATTCATTTGGAAAACAGTGTCTCAATAATGCAAAATGACAGTTAAGGGCAGTTCATCATTGAATTCAGTGATGTCATCTCTGTTCAGTTTAAATAGTGTCTGTGCATTTATTTGCAATCAAGTCAATGATATCGCTGTAGATGAAGTGATAAAAAATTGTAATCAATATGCATGGTGCATATTGTGCATATTGACGAGAACATGCTGTACAGTCAAGTCATAGACATATTTCTTGTACATTCTGAATTTAGAAAACTTACTTTTGTCTATTCAGTAAAACTCTTGTTTCACTTCAAATCTGGTTACTATCAGCTCTATCAGTTTATTACAGTAGGACCCCTTCTCGGTTGAATAAAATCAGGGAGTTATTGACTAGGTTGGATCAATTCAATTTACAATCTATTGAAAACTAATTTAGTTTGCCAGCAATGGATCTTTATTACATACAGCTTGTAAATGACTCAGGTAAAGCAAATTTTCAAACATACATACACACAGAAACAAATACTGTATATACATACATATATATATATATATATATATATATATATATATATATATATATATATATGTCATGCTCCTTACCATAGCCACCTGCGAGCTTCAGTGTAAATACTGCGTCAAAATCAGTTTGAGTGCGATTTAAACCCGGATGATTGTAACAACTCTAAGTTTGTCTGCCCTAGGAAAGCTAATGTGTCTCTGACATCGTGATAACACTCATTGCATACTCTAGTGAAGCTCAACCAGGTCGATATTTGTGATATCACAAATCCCAGAAAATATGCATTGTAGTCTAAATGATTCATTCATTGTAGATTTTGAAAAGTGATTTCTGTTATTTAATATATGTTTTTTTTTTTTTTTTTTTTTGAGAACATTTTTATTAGATTAAATATTCACACTTTGATGAGAACTTGACATATTTGCTAACAGTAAATTCCTTTTTGACAGAATGTAACAGTTGGATTAGATCTAAATGTAGGTCAGTGTGTCACACTGGAGAAGACCAGAGTAGCCTTCTGTTTAATGCATTAGAGATCACCTTATATAGGACAGGTGAAATCACAGCTGCTCCCCGTTTACCCAAGTGTATGAGTGCATGTGTGTTCAGTAATCACTCTTCCTGTTGAGTGTGTAAAGAGAGCACTGCTTTCTTAGCTTAATACAAGACTGTAAGTAAATTATTTACTGCCCCATGGACTAATATACATACAGTAGGATATACATAAACTGCCGGCCCAAAGTTTGTAAAGGTTTGTAAAGAGGTTTTTCATGTTTTGAAAGAGGTCTCAATAGGGGAATTTACACCACACCATTTTCAACTAAAAACTGAAAAAATTTCTGAAAATGCAAATGATTGAAAATCATTTTTAAAGTGCAAGTTTTTGTAAACAATACAGTTATTGTCTGTGTAAACAAAAAAAAGTGAATTTGTGAAAATGGTGACGTCATGCACATGCGTAGTCCATATGTGCACATGCACGTAGTGTTTAGCATGCAGCTTTTTAGCAATTTTTGTGAATCCTTGTTAAGGGGAACATTTTGACAATGTTGTCGTCTGTATGCAAAACTTTTAAATAAGGAAAAAGTTTGTAATTTTTAGTACATTGTTGTGTAAATGCATTTTTATGCTGTTTTAATATATTTGGAAAGCTATTTTATTCCTGTGATGGCAAAGCTGAATTTTCAGAAGCCATTGCTATAGTCTTCAGTGTCACATGATCCTTCTGAAATCATTCTAATATTTGGTGCTCAGTTATTATCAAATATCATTGGTGTTCAGTTCTTCTTCAGGTTTAGGTTCAGGTTTTTCTTATATGTATGTATATGTATATGCATATGTATGCACTTTTTTTCTTTTTTCTTTTTGTAGATGAAGCATACCATGTCAAGATTAAAAAACATAGTTTTATCTGTTTTTGATTTGTTGTAAGCTGTTGATCCTTTCACAGTTGTTTTCATTGAAAAGGATTAACTGCAATTTTAAAACCTCTGTTTCATTTGCTAACTTGTGTTGTGCTGGGGTCCACCTGCTATGCAAATCCCTCATAAAAATGCAGGGTTTAATACAAGTAGTAGGTGAAATGAGAGGGATAAAACTCCTGTGTTAACAGTTTTTAATCCATCCTAACATACCTAATACATGTCAATAGTAAAACTAGCTCCAGAAAGCCAGGTATGATTTTCCAGAAGTTGTTCATTGTGGTCTGATCTTTAAATGACACGGCAAGACAGCATTAATAACCAGCATGCTTTATTTGTTCCATCAGATATGTCCAGCATTCTGACAGATCCATGCTGGAATGCAAGTGGATCGGCAGCCCCAAGTCCAGGATCGGAAATCATTCCTCTCATGCCTTCAAAATAGCACTGACACAGGAACTGAGCAGGCCAGGGGAATACTCTGCGGGCTTTACCTGTCTCTCTGATACCAAAAACATTAATGTTGGCCATGTGGTTACAAAAAAATGTGGCTGTCATACTGAATCAAATGGTCAAAACTGGATCAAAGGCAAAAATCTGTTTTTCTTCACAGCTGTTTAGATTCAGTGTTTATTATAATTATTAATTAGCCTTTCTTACTTCTACTTATTACTTCTAAAATTCTACATATTACATATCTGCATATTAATTATTAACAGCAGGTCCATACTGTAAATTTAGGAGTTTATTTAGATTCTTCATCATTTGATTTCATCAGGGATTTACTGCATGTTCTCTTTTTTTGTCCGCAGGCTGAAAAATATATTCTGAGCAGCATATGCCACGGCATCAGCAGAGTTCTTTTGTTCTTGATCATGAACTTTCAATTTTAAGGACTGTGAGTGACAATGAACTAGTGAGGACTCAACAATATGGCCCAGTAGCCCAGAGCCAGCTTATGGAATGTATGCATGCATGGATACATGTGTGTGAAACATAATAGAATAGAAAAGACTTCTTTCAAATTGTACAAATATTTCACAATGTTTCCGCTTTTTATATTTTAATCAAATAAATGCAGTAAATAATTGCAGTAAAAAAAAAAAATTATAAAAATATATATATATAAAATAGATTTTTTTAAAAAGTGACCATCTCTAAAAATTTGAATAGTAATATTTACTACTACTGCCTCAACGTTTGTTAGATGTTGCTAGATCATTCTAGGTTTCATAAAATACCTCTCTGTACTTCTTCAGTCTTGATTATCTGGTGTTATAACAAACCAGATCTGTGTCTAATGAGAGCAATCAAACATCACTGGAGACCAAACACTGGTTTCCCTGAGGGTCTAGATCTTTCACATTGGATACAGATAAACCGTTTACATATTATGAATAAATAATTCAAGTTTTCATTTAACAGCAGATGCGGTGTCAGAAACACAATCAGAGGCTAAATTGGCAGTCCAGTGTCCCCTTGGAATTATAAGGTTCTATCTGTGTTCTCAGTAGTTTTGAGATATTGAGCTTCAACGTTTTTGTGTTCCAAAGACTTCTGTAGATAGAACCTTTTTGTTTTTTCAACAAAAAAATGTTTTCCAAAATGTTTGTCTCGTTCTTTGTGTTATTTGACAACCGTTGTAACTCCTAATCCAGATAACAGATTAGCAGCTGTTGATGCAGTGTTCTGAGTATTAATCTCCACAGCTTGGTTCTACTATCTTCTACATGGATGAGGCAGGGGTCAAGTCTGTCAGAAAGAGAGAGAGCCAAAACAAGCAAGTCCTACTTAGTTATTTAATTTGTGGCAGTTTATGATCACCAGTTTTATGGATGGCTGTCAATATAGGAGAATAGCTAAGGATTATTCTCCTTGGCAACAACAAAATGGCCACGCATCATTAAAATAATCCTCATGAAATCCTTGAGGAAGATGATGGCCAGAGACCCCTGGAATAACATCCTGAGGTCTTCCTGTTTTGTGTAAAGGGTCAGTACATCATCTGTGTGGGGGATGAATGTACAGGTCCTGGTCATATGATTAAAATCATCAAAAAGTTGATTTATTTCACTAATTCCATTCAAAAAGTAAAAAGTGTACATTATATTCATTCATTACACACAGACTGATATATTTCAAATGTGTATTTATTTTAACTTTGATGATTATAACTGACAACTAAGGAAAATCCCAAATTCAGTATCTCAGAAAATGTGAATATTGTGAAAAGGTTCAATATTGAAGAACCCTGGTGCCACACTCTAATCAGCTAATTAACTCAAAACACTTGCAAAGCCTTTAAATGGTCTCTGAGTCTAGTTCTGTAGGCTACACAATCATAGGGAAGACTGCTGACTTGACAGTTGTCCAAAAGACGGCCATTGACACCTTGCACAAGGAGGGCAAGACATAAAAGGTCATTGCAAAAGAGGCTGGCTGTTCACAGAGCTCTGTGTCCAAGCACATTAATAGAGAGATGAAGGGAAGGAAAACATGTGATAGAAAAAGTGTACAAGCAATAGGGATAACCGCGGCCCTGGAGAGGATTGTGAAACAAAACCCATTCAAAAATGTTGGGGAGATTCACAAAGAGTGGACTGCAGCTGGAGTCAGTGCTTCAGGAACCACTATGCACAGACATTTGCAAGACATGGATTTCAGCTGTCTCATTCCTTGTGTCAAGCCACTCTTGAACAACAGAATGTATAAGAAGTGTCTCACTTCAAAAAGGACTGGACTGCTGCTGAGTGGTCCAAAGTTATGTTCTCTGATTAAAGGAAGAGGAAGAGAGGAGAGGCACACAATCCACGTTGCTTGAGGTCCAGTGTAAAGTTTCCACAGTCAGTGATGGTTTGGGGTGCCATGTCATCTACTGGTGTTGGTCCACTGTGTTTTCTGAGGTCTTAGGTCAACACAGCCATATACCACCAAGTTTTAGAGCACTTCATGCTTCCTGCTGCTGACCAACTTTATGGAGAAGCAGCTTCCATTTTTTGGGATTTGGGATTTTCCTTAGTTGTCAGTTGTAATCATCAAAATTAAAAGCAATAAACATTTGAAATATATCAGTCTGTGTGTAATGAATGAATATAACATACAAGTTTCACTTTTTGAATGGAATTAGTGAAATAAATAAACTTTTTGATATTCTAATTATATGACCACCACTTATATACAAATGCACTATTTGTGTTGTGTATACTTGCATATTTCTGTTCAAAAACAGAGAATAGGTGGTACAATTCTTTAATGTAATGGTTAGCAACTGATTTAGCTTAAGTTTTCAGATTTTGCATCAGATATAATTTAGGGTGACCATAAATCCTTTTATTGCCCAGGCATATCCTGGCCAGGATTTCTAAATGAAAGTGTGTGACCCAAATACTGTACCAGGATTGTGAAATATACTGAAATAAATATACAGCAAAAATATACTCAAAATTAGACCATAAAAAGATTATCAATTGCATTTGCTAAATTATTAACATGCCATGAGTAGAGTCATCAAGTGTTGAGGTGCATGGTGTGTAAAAGTAAGGAAATAATGTTATAACAATGTTCACTTTCTTGCACAACCGATTGATTCGCTTCATAAGACATCAATATATTGTGAGGAGCATTTTATCAATCACCAAAAACCATGGTTTCAGCTAAACATCTTCTGTAATGTCCTATGGAAGAAAAAAGTCATGTACATCTTGGTTGGTCTGAGAGTAAATTAAAGCCTATTTTCATTTTTGGGTGAACTATGCCTTTAATAGCACAAAAACTTTGTGGTGGGAGTTTCATGGAATGGGTTTCCATGGCTGATCAGCTTCATGCATGCCTCAAATCATCAAGTTTAACAATAAGCATTGGATAGACTGTTGTAAAGCATGATGTAACTGGAGCAGTGGAAATGTGTTCTGTGGAGTTGACACTTGTCTGTTTGGCAGTCTGATGTGCAAGACTGGGTTTGGCGGATACCTGGAGAACATCACCTTGCTGACAACATTGGTATATTCTACAGGAGTTGGGAAAAACTTAATGCTTCAGCATAACAAGACATTTTGGATGATGTGGTACCTCCACCTTTGTGGTAGCAGTTTGGGAAAGGACCCTTTCTATTACAGCATGACTTTTTAGAATGCAGAGTCATTAAAGTGCCTGTTGGCGTAGTGGTCAGGTGTCCCAGGTTTGTGTATGTTGTTTAAATAGTTAGTTGCATTCTAAGGTTTGCATTTAGCTTAGTTTTTTTATATTTTCATCAGAAATCCTGCATCACGACCCACTGACCTAGTCTTAGTTGGTCACATCATGGGGAAAAAATCTAAAATGGCTTTTTAAACATATTAAATAGCTAATTTACAAAAATTTTAAAGGGTTTCATTTTGTATTGAGAGATAAAAAATATCATTAGTCCAATATTTAAAAAAATCTGAATTAATAAAAGTTTGAACGGTGGTAGGAAAACAAACACGTGATATATGTTTCCCTTCAAGGTGATTAGTAGTAGTGGTGTAATAACATCAGACAAATAGAACGCAAAAAGCAGGTCATCATGCTATTGCAAACAAAAATCAATAACATGAATTATCAAAGCAAGGTAGTCACACAGCTAAAGGGTTCCCCTCTCTGCATGAGTGTTTATCTGTGTGTGGGCACATCTCCGTCACTATTGACTCTTTTGCGTACATGGGAATGAGGTTATCCGAAATGCTTCTCATCTCCACACATAACAAAAATTGCTCCCCCTGAATGCGTCTACTGAAGAATTCCCAGTGGAGATGAAAAGGTCCACTCATTGCCCACTCTGCTTCATAAATACTGACTTTTTTACGTCATGAGAGCCTGCAGCACAAACAGTGAAGACACTATTTGGGCTTCTCAATGAATGAGGCATGAGGTTGAAACAGAGCACTATTTGTTTCATTACCCTTTAGCAGATTCTTTTCTCTGACAAATGAGTGTTTGATTAAGCTACCCTTGCTCTCGCTAATGCATACACTGTACATTTGCATTCTCATGAGATTTCTTTTGCCTGTGCTTGAGAAACCTCTAGAAGAACGACACAGTTTCTATGTGTGCACTGTCAAATGTTTGCCTCTAAACCTCTATAGTGACTTTTGGAGAACAAATTAGGATTTTGCATGCACACTGGAAAATGCACCAGAAACATCATTCGGAAATGCTAACATTATCCCATGCTAACATTTTCCCATGCGCATTTGAAAGTTTCACTTGTTTTCTGCAAATGTCACTTTAGGGGATCCATATAGATATGAGATATATTATACTAAAATATAAAAATGAAATTTTTATTTTTATGTCTGAATGTAAGATAAGAAATTATTAAAAGAATTTACTCAGAAAGTCAAAGTGAATGCATCTTCCTCTGTCTAATTCTAAAATCTAATTATTTAAACTCCTTGACCATGTTTGCTATTGTTGAGCTTAATCTTCTTTAACTATGTGTAACTTTGAGAGAGAATCTAAAAGTAGATGCAATATTTACCACCATCATAAAGATGAAGCTTCTGTGACTTGTTTTCTGTCCAGAGTGCTCACTGTAAATTGGATATTATTTGTAGAATTATGAAAACTAATTTTCCTTCCTAAAAACTAAAGACCACATTGTTTCCTGCTTACTGTCATCTTTCTTTTTCCTATCAACAGGTTCCAAAGAATAATGAGGACCTGTAACCAAGGTAATATATTTATTGAAATCTTGAAAATGTTTGCTTCACATGGCTTTTTCTTGCCAAGACTTCTCTAATTCAACCATAACCAGAGCAAGGCCAAAGTCCTTTTGGAGCAGATAAAAATAGCTTGATGCATTCAACCATGCCACATCAAATTATGGAGAGGACTCATTATTTGGCAGTATTAATTACACCTTCCTTTACCATTCTCCTTTTAACCTTCTCAAGTGTAAACAACATGTGCTAGATCTTTTTCTGTCCCAGTGGAGCAGCAGAGGACACGCACCACTTTAGTAACTCTGCTTATACAACATGACCTCAGACGGCCGTCAGGTAGGAAAGCACAGAGGTCATGACATAAAAGACGATGAGGGGGTGGAAAGCAAACTGATTTTCAAAGCCCCCAAATTATGTTTTAGTGTTTAATATTGCATCCATTATATTTTGCTGTTTTAAATGATATTGAGTGAGGGGATAAATCATTTGGGATATTTAAAAAAATTAAATGACAAATGATTAGAAAATGAATCACTTTACTTTTATTCATTGTTTTTTAATCTTTCATTCCTCAATATTTGTTCAAAAGTTTGGGGTCAATAAGATTTCATAAAATAGAAATAAAAATACTTTACAAAAAAAACATACGAACTTCACATATGCAATCAAATTTGACATCAATACATATGTCCACATTTGTTCACATGGGTTTCACACATTACACCATAAAAATGTTCCAAAACCATAAGTTTCATATTTGTTTCACATATTTCATGTGATTTTAAAATGTGATTGCATATGTGAAGTTCATGTGGTTTTTCTGTAAGGGTCAGTAAGGATGCATTAAATTGATCAAAAGTGACAGTAAAGACATTTTGGTGGCACTTTATTTAAGTGTATGTGTACATATAGTCTACTTACAGTGTATTTATCTAAGAAAGTTCTGGTAATACAAGATTACTACATAGGGTTAGGTTTAGGGGCAGGTTCAGGGTTAGTACCTAGTTATTACATAGTTATTGTAATTACTTTAATAAGTACATAGTATGTACATGAGGAACAGGACTGTAAAATAAAGTGCTATCAACATTTCTGATGTTGCACAGTTGTACCATGGTTTTAATGAAAACATTAAGCAGCACAACTGTTTTCAACATTGATAATAACTAGAAATGTTTCTTGAGCACCAAATCAACATGTTAATGATTTCTGAAGAAAATGCTGAACATTCTGATGACAATTAAGCTGTCATCACTAGAATAAGTTGCATTTTAACGTATATTAAAAAAGAAAACAGTCATTTTTCATTGTAAATATTTTAAATATGTGACATAGTTCACAATATTACTGTTTCACTGTATTTTTGATCAAATAAAGGCAACCTTCGTGAGAAAAAAAAGAGACCTCCAAAAAAAAAAAAAAAAAAATGTCTTACACGCCCCTAACCTTTGAAAGTTATATATTTTGCAATTACTCAAAACATCTTATACATTATGTTAAAGTATTGTAGACATAAGAAACAAACCACCTCAGTTTATGTGTGGAGTCCATTGTTTGGCTTTACAGTATGTAGCAACTGTCCTTTATACCATTATCTTCAGTCCTTCGGCTTCACTGGTTGCTTTGTTTCGTTTGCATGAATAAACCACTGTATATAAATTCCTCAGAACATCCCTATAGCATCTGATATGATTTTTAAGCATTTCATAAGATGGTTGTCTTTACCTGCGACAAACCCAACCCAAGTCAAGTTTGAAAAGAGAAAAAGCTCTTTTTAAAAAGTAAAAGAGTCTTTGTGTTTTGTTTACTGTTTCATTTCATAGCTTTGATTTCAAATGATAAAAACGTCTTACATAAACCGGAAATATTTTTGCTCAACAGTCACTGTTCTGTCCTGCAGCCTTGGTGCTTGGCATTTTAATTGTCTTTCATAAATACCCAGAACAGGGGCCAAGTGTGGAGTCCAGCACGTTCATCATAAACTGCAATAAACCCACATGAAACCAGAGCACTTTTACAGCAGCTGTCGCGTGCAGCTGGTAACAGGAGAGCCGACTCCAGACCCAAACATGTGGCGCTACCTGTCCATTTCAAATTTCATGCGCACAAGGCAGCTGCCAGGGATCTTAAAGCAAAAAAAATACAGGCAAGGGCAGACTGTAAGAAACGATCATCGGCCCCACTAACCGTCCCATGGGATGGTTAACATATGTCTAATCACATCAAGTTGGCTGAGGATGGACAGTGGCGCTGGCACTTACAGTGGGTCAGGAGTCAGATAACATGCCACAGTGTTTCTGCAGAGAGTGGACAGATTTTTCATTCTAGATAAAAAAATTTGGACACACTTGACTGAATTAATGTTTCTTGTGAAATTAAATATTTTAATCTGAAGTATTAAATCAGTGATTAAGTCAGTATTTCCCAACCCTGTTTTTGGAGGCATTACAACAGAATATATTTTGGATGCCCCCCTCATCTTAGCCATCCTTTTCAGGTCTTGGAATTTCTGCTAAAATCAACTGTGTATGATTTTATAATATTTTTAAAATGTGTAGAGTTGCTTCCAAGAATAGTGTTGGAAAACTCTGTCTTAAACGGTTGAAATTAGTTTTCTAAAAAAAAATCTGATAAAACCAAAATAAAAAAAAGTGTTTTACAAATGAGTTTGGAAGTTGGCTTTTGGCCACTACATAATTCTTGTTCTTTCATTTACATTATTTCGTATTACTTTAACAATTATTCATATGGTAAATGAGTATGCATTTCCAAAGTTTTGACTGTAAATAAAGTAACAATTTTGAGCATTAACATTTTGGTGCCTCTTTTACATTTTCTGCTAGGACGTTATTAATTAATTTTATTAAGATTTCTGTTAACCATAAAACAACTCAATGCAGCGAAAAATTCAAAATCTGATTAAAGCATGGTACATTGTGCTTTATTATGATTAATAATGATTTTTATTTTTTTTTTGCAGTGCACAAAAACAAGAAATGTTGCAGAATTTCTTTAAATACTTACAATTATTTTATCTTTTCTTATTAAATCTTTACTTATAAAAAAATAATTACCATATACTGTACAAATAAGTATTGCCTTTAAAAACAGTGTAAATAGTAACAGTAAACTGTAATCATGGCTTTTTTACTATTTGTACTGAATTATTTAGTTAGTTATGTAGTTTAAAGAAAATTACTTAATATTTTGTACTGTATACAGTACATAGTAAAATAACAGCAAATATTTGTTACCATTGTTACCAAACCATTTTTTCTCTTTTTTTTTATGGTGCACATATATAATTGTCCTTCTAGGTATGTGTGCAAGTGTTCTTCATATGAAATAAAGATACCATCTACAAAATCGTAATAATATTGAGTCATATTCTAAAGTCACTGATGTGTAAAAGAGACATGTTACATTTGAAACAGACACTCTTTCAGCCACAAGGGCTTTTAAACAAAACTTTACCATTGACAATAATTACATTAGATCACTGATTCAAGCAACTCATTCATCTCCTCACAAAGAAACATTTCTTTAAAGAGTCTGATCAAAGAGATTTCAGATCTTAAGTTGTCTTTTAATCTCCGAAGACTTCAAAGGGCGAAGTCTTACAACAGTTATGTCTCAAAATAAAGGACTAATGTATAGGCATTCAACACTGTTGACAAACACTAGAAAGACAGACTAATAATAGCTTCATTCGTGCTAGTTTCAGCTCTTTTTATGTTTCTGCCCACCATCTTCTTTTCTTTTCCTTTTCTTTCTTTCGCTTTCTCTCGCTCACTCTCTCTAATGCAGTGACAGCATGGTGACTCAGCTCCCTTGAAGAGCGCTGGACTTTCCTAGCACTGCTGTGATACACAAGTGCTGTGCAGAAACAGGCAGCACTTCCCGTCAAGCAGTGCTCACTCATTTACCCTCACCTGCAATTCACTGTTCACACACGGGGCAAATTTTCTCTGTCCCTGCCTCGCTGTGCCTGACACCTCTTTCTAAATTCACCTCGTGCCACACTGAGCAGTCCAAACAGAGTTATCAGCCCACGGAGAGATAATGCCACACCGGGTCTCACTGTCTTTCACGTGCACTTGTGAGTGGGGAGATGTGGACAGAAGGTTGACCTGCACATTTAGAGCTAAATATTCCGGAATGACACCATCCGAGGGTTCGTGATGACAGAAAAGATGATGAGCCTCCCTGGATGGACTAATAACTGTATGAGAAAAGTAGATATTTTTTAAAAAGTTAATCAAGGGACACAGATGAAAACAAGTAAATAGAACAGGTTACATGAGGTTACATAAACAGAACAGGTTATAGATTTGGATTACTAAACTTGCCCCACTTAAAGTGACATTTCACCCTAAATGGGATTTTTGTCATAATTTCTAGTTTTTCTGTTGTTATTTATCAACAATTTTAAGTATGAGTACGGGTTTTAATTATTATTTTATAAATTGATTCGTTGTATATAAACAAATATAAATATAAAATTGTGAAGTGGAGATTAATTGAAATCACTGTTTAAAATGCTCTTGAAAATCTCTAAAATGAGTGTTCCTGATTGCCATCTCAAACACAAATGGGTTTGTGTAAGAACATTTTTATGTAGTTACTTCATGTTTGTGTTTATATGCACACACATACTTTCACTGCAGTAAATGAAAGCGGTAGCCATCCAGACTTCATCAGATACTAGAGGCAGGTAGATACTCGCTTCGATCTCAATCACAGAGAACTGTGTGATGTTATTGGTGTAAACAGAGTAGACAATAAACAGTCACTCAGTTCAACAAATTGTCCTTGTGTGGGATGTCAGAAGTGTGCCCTTTGTCTCCTGTTAAGGCATCTGTTATGGAGCGCTGATAAAAATCTGCAGCATGTGTCACAGGTAAACAGTTGGTAGCTGTACATCGAAGGCAATGAAACACCTTTGTGTTTTTGTGATAGGTCACAGTCCAGCTGTGGTTATCTCCGTCTGACAGCTGTTAGAGGACAAACTGTCCCAATGTAGAATTCACTGTGCTGAGTGCAAGTTCATGCATTGTTGAGTAGACCAGCATTACACAACAACAGTACAATAGCAAAATTCATTTCTTAGATGCTGGGGTCATAGCCATAACTAGTTTTACCAACCCAACCTTCTAACTCAACCAGCTTTAGCAGATATAATTTGCCAGTTGACCTTTTTGCTAGAAAAAAAGCACATCTGCTGCTTCACCAGCATGGAAAGTCATGCTGTTATAATCTGGTTTAAGTCTTTTTGGGTGAGTGACCTTGTATCCAATATAATATTAATGCAGTAATCATCATACTTTTTAAATTATTATTATTATTATTATTTTAATTACATTAATTAATTGCAATATAATAATAATAATAAAAGTAATTATAACAAATGTATTACTATTATTTATTTTTATTATAATATTTTTCTGTAGCAAATTAGCTCAAATAGGAAATGTATATAAATAACTACAATTAATTATAATTAATTACAATTATTTATATCAGCTGTGAGTAGCAACTGTAGCAGAATTATCTTTTTGTCTTTTTTGCACATATTTTTGCATAATTTTAATTTGTCAGTCACTTTTGCTAAAATCAACTGGTAAATTCATATTTTTATATTTTTATATTTTGTAGGTACTGTTTAGACTCAATTGCAAATTAATTAAATAAACAATCCCGAATAAGGAACAAGCAGTAAGTGGGTGATGTGTACTATGCACATTCCAGCTCTAGCATAAAGGAAGACACAAAAGATGATGTAATCATTTACACTCAGCCACTCACTGATGCGCAGAAATGAGAACAGCTTATCTCTGATTTGATAGCAGAAAATTCCAAGTCATAGTATTCACCAAACAACCCCTGTTTGTCACTGCTGTTGCCTGCAGAATTTTTTCTGAAGATCTCAGCGATTTACGACACAGTTCAAAGGTGTTTCCACAGGTGTAGCCAGTGCATGACTGTTTCTGTTGAAACTTGGCAGTGAAGTCCCTCTCACAGCGAGTAACCGCAGGCTGCTTGAGCTCTGTACAGCCCCTTGCAGGTGCGGGGCATAAACATAAACAGGTTTTCTCTGAAAGCCAAGGAAGGAAATTACCACTTATATTACTGGAGGGAGCTTTAAACTCTGGATTAATTGCAACATCAAATGCTTGAGTATTTCCTATAAGCTTAGCTTCTCTAATTCTTGCTTTGATATCCTTCTAGAGGAACTTGAGAGAGTTCCCCTTACTAGTAGAAATAAGGTCAACAAGGGGACTGAACCTACATTGTTCGCTTTTCGGGTATATGAACCATTTCTTAGCATTTTGAACTCTTACTAATCTTAATATACAAATATATAAATGATATAGTTTGTAATGGATAATGCACAGTCATTCAGTCATTATTTAGTAATAATAACCAACTGACTGTGCAGTATCCCACTAATGATGTGGCTACTTACCAAATAAATAAGTTAATGTTAATTACCATTTTCACAGTAGCTCTGTAAATTTCTATAGCATTTCTGTTGAAGAGTAATAGCTGGTGAAGATGATTTAACTATTCATGATTCTGAAACATTCAACATTCATATTATGAACTCTAATGTTTGAAGTGAATGTCACGACAAATGTCAAATTTTAAAACAAGTGATTCATTTAAAAATCTGTTAGTTCTTACTTTCATGCTGTGGAAATACAAGCCAGATGACTGAAAGACAACGAGTGCAGTGCTTAAAGGGGCCGGGGATACGTAAGGTCTATAATATATTTGTTTTTAAAGAAATATTGAAATATCTGTTTGATATAAGGAAAACAATTGTCTGGGACAATTATAAAATGATTAATGGCAATTCTATCATTTAATTATTATTAATTTGTTAATTGTAATTTTCACAATAATAAAAAAAGCATTAGGGTAAGGATTAAAACCAACCATTTTTAGTGGTCATATGTAATATATTTGTATTTATTTTGACTGTTACAGAATGCCACTATTATGCCAAACAAGTTTGCCATAGTGTAATAAAGCTAAAATCATGATTCCTCCTCTTTTCCTGACTTAATATTGTAAAAAGTCATTTCAAGAGTCCAGATTCAACTGGCATTTGAATTATTGGAGCGTTTAACTGTGGCAGACTGACAGATTGTGTCACTGTGGGTTAAGCAGTGATCTCATCATGACTGGACTTACACCAACATTATGCCTTCAGAGCAAAAGGACATGGTGCCATTCAGAGCAAAGAAAACCCTGAACAACTAAGTTACATTTTATTTAGAAGTTATTGGCATACTATACAGTTAACAATGACTCTAAATAATATTGCAAAAAAGTAACACCATCAAAATGAACCAATAATTATTATTTTTTAATCACAATTGGCATGTCATTTAGAATATTTGAAAGTTTTTTTTTTTTTTTTGAGAAGTCAATGGTAACCAAAGTGGTTTGGTTAACAACATTCTTCAAAATTAACTTCACAAAAGAGAAAGTTTAATAGCAGTAAACTTTTAGCTCAAAATCAGTGCTTTACTATCAAGTGCATTTATATGTGAAAAAAAAATGCAATATTAAATCAGTTAACTGTATTTGCAGTATTTGATTATGTCCATT
The DNA here is from genome assembly GCF_023724105.1 of Carassius gibelio. Classification (NCBI taxonomy): domain Eukaryota; kingdom Metazoa; phylum Chordata; class Actinopteri; order Cypriniformes; family Cyprinidae; genus Carassius; species Carassius gibelio. The sequence goes on along the minus strand of NC_068378.1, from coordinate 13,779,679 downwards.
TTTTTTTATTTATATAGTTATTTATTCCATTTTAAGGCCCTAGCCCCAGCAAAAACAGTCATGGGTGGACTCCTGAGCTGGATTTGTCCAGGGCCAAATTTTAGCCCCAGTCCAGCCCTGCTCATAAGGACATTACAATAAGGAGCCCAGTGAAAATGGACACACTTTGTAACAAAAGAGCATTTAATAGGCAACAGGTTGCAAGACTGATGAGTGTTTGTTGATGACGGCTGACCCAGAAGCTCACACAACAGCCAGCCATTCTGGGTCATGCAAAACCATCTGCTCCATCACACGCCCCTACAGAGGGAGTGATTGTAATTTAAACATTGCAGAGTTTGACTATGTAAACTCCTCTAATTACTACACAAAGGAGAAAGTGATTGAGTGAATGCATCAAGCACTGCATATGGCATTTTGCAGATTTCATTTTAATAGATCAAATTAAGCAAACAGATTGTCACTGGACTGTACGGTTAGACAGTATATTAACCCCTAATAAATGATGCAGATATTCATAAATATTGCCACAAAGTTTACTTTTATATTTCCTCATTTAGCAGGTGGAAATTTCTCTTTGATAATGCTATTTGAATCATGAATCTCCAGGAATACTTGCTTGGCCAGTTTTTTGTGTCCACTGTACCACTAAAATGACCATTTAACAATAGAGCTTTTGATCATTGCGCCTGACAACCATTTAAGTTAAGTAGCTGTTATATAAATTAATGAAACAAATATTTTATGTGTGTTTATATTGTATATTGGGGATTTATTTTGCAATAATGACCATCTGACTGCATATATCCCTTATCTAGCAATTTTTATTTACTTTAATGAATCAGGAATTATTTCAATTTCGAAAATAAAAACAAATGTAAATTTCGTAAATTGTATATCACATCACAATGTCAAATGCAGACCCTCTTAACTGAGCCTCTTTTGTGTAGAGTCAATGGAGATGGATGTCACATGATAATTTTTTTTCCTGTCTTTGAAGGGTGAAAGTGACTCATTCTGTGCTCCAGCTCTTTCTATTCATTTGCAAAGCAGCTATTTGGTCCAAAGTGTGCCTTTTCTTCCCTGTGCAGACCCACGCACACTTCTCTCCCCCTCCCAAACCACTGTATCACTCCTGTTCCTCCAGCCAGCCATGTGTCAGTGAAAGAAAGCAGAGTCAGATTTCCTTTGCAGGGGCAGCAGCTGCCACTGTGCCACACACCAGAGCTTTCAGCACACGTACAGAAGGGATTCATCTGGATGCATCAGCCCGTCTCTCTCTGAATGTGCCATACTGCTGCCGCTTGTCCTTCCCAATATGTATCTCTTGCTAGAGCTTTTCTCTGGATGAGTACAGGAGATCTTCTGCCCATCTTTGTTGCTCTGCTGGTTAATAAGCCATGGAGAGAAAGATCCAGAGAGATGGATTGCTTGGTGGGTTGTTGGGTGGGGGGGTCAGTCTATGCATTGTCTCTGGAGCCATTGGACACGTGCTAACATCTCTCTAATCTTTCTGAGCCAAAGCCACCGAGGCCTGAGGCCTGAGGCAAGGGCAGCTGTCGAGGAAAAGGAGAGGAGAAAGGAAAGAAAGAGAGAGAGAAAGAGAGAGAGAGAGAACACAGCTGTCAGTTCTCTCAATCTGCCACTCATTAGCAACAATAGAGCTGGAGGGTCAAGAGGCCCCTCACTGGACCCAAATTCACTTTAATGTACACTTTTTCAGCAACAGTTTGCAACACACATTGTAACGATACATGACACCTTTAAAAGCATCCATCAAGCAGGACACTGACAGACCCACACATACTGTCATACTGCTGTTGGGTTAAAGAATGCGGTTGGGAAATTGGTGTATTCATGTACTTTATCATGTAATGATGCTATTGAATGACACTATGATTGTCCTTTTTGCACAGGATTAACTTACTAATGATGGGCAATGTTGTTAATGTAGATTATCTGTGACGCATGCTTTCTTTTTGCAAAGCTTTCAAAATTGGTTTCAACTGTTTTATATTTTGAATTTAAAACTTATTCCACTCATTTCCACTAAAATTGTGCCTCTAGCTGGATATTATTCTGGTATTCACACACTCTTACACACACACAAAAGGATTTTCATGTCTGACTTAACTTTAAAAAAAAAATGTATAAACAATTTTCATTTAGAAAATAGTATTTGAATTTAAAAACGTACAACTTAGAAAAATACTTTTTACAATGAGGATGGATATTATCATATATTATTAAACAATCTTTGTTTATCTTTATATTAAAACAATAGGAGTGTACAGTATATCTGTACAGTATACATGTACAAATGTCTGCACTGTAAAAATATCTGATTGTAAATTAGTATTTCTGCCTGTAAAACAATATAAAAATAAATAAAAATATATGTATTTCAGCAACAAAAGTCTTAGTATATTAGTTAATGTCAATTTTATGCAGTACTACAAGTGCGTTTTTCAGTTTTTAGGTTACAAATATATTTTTTTACTAGAAAATAACTCAAAAAGTAATTAACTATGTATTTACAAGTCTTTTTTTCAGTGTAAATTGTGTATAAATTCAGATAAAATCAGTCATTGTGCTTGCTCTTGAGGTCCCTCATGCAGCTAACAGCCAAAACACATCAACTTGTTGTGTGTGTGTGTGTGTGTGTGTGTATTTAGGGTGAAAACAGGTGAAATGTAAGAGGGTAGAGATATGTTTGCCTTTTGAAGAGCCTTTCTTTGTGGACACTGTCTGTGTGGGTCTGAATGGGGGATTCTATCCCTCGGGCTCCAGACTAACCTTAGTGGAACCCGTATTCCCATCTGCTTCTCCCCGGGGACCCCCAAATGTCATGAAGGGAGGAAGGGAGGGAGGGATGAAGGTGAATGAGTGCAAAGGGAGGAGAATCCTTTAAGTCTGAGATGATTAGAGTTGTGCAGAACAGAAGATATAGGTGATCATAATATCAAATTAATGTAATAAAAAATTAAGAAAATGAGAGCATATACTTGAATATTATAACTCTGTATACTACAGTTGAGCAGAATTTATGCAGTATTGTGGGAAGTCAGTTAAATATCATGAGGTTTCCAATAGTGGGAATAATGAAGAGATAACAGTAACAAAACAGACTCTTGTTTTAGATCATTTCTAGCTGCTAGTGCCTCTGCACAAAATGAGAGGCTGTGGTTTACAGGCACATCCACAATCATTAACGTCCTAGTTAGAGGATTCCTCTCAGCCCACCCCTCCATCACAGAAGCACTAGAGGTTCTTTAATTTGGATGACATTACAGCCCACTGCAGACCCCCAGGCACAGGCAAATCCTTTGTGCTCCTTCCATTAGCTCTGGAGGAAGGAGCAGGGCAAGCCTAACCCACCCATCTCTGCTTCAAGAGCGTATCCCCCCACTACAAGCTGTATGCTGATGAAACAGTTTCACTTCTACCCAGCAACCAGGATGGCTATCACTTTACCACAGTGCAGCTCATTCACCTTTCCACTTCCTCTCATACATCTCTCTTGCATTTTGTCTTGTTTACTCTCCTTCGTCTATTTCTCTTGCATTAAGCTGCATGGTGTTGCACTTGTTCTCAGTAGGTGCAGTTTTACCAGCTGCATCCTGTGTGTCTGAACACCGGGTGCTGGTTGTTTTTTACACACGCTACACATCCGCACATCTCTGTTCACACACATGGCAGCACCTGCATCTGCACATCTTACACTGCAGAGCAGCAGTAGCGTTGTTTATAGCACTGTTGTGCAATTTTGACAGATATTGGGGGAATATTCTAGACTTAACAGCTTTTGTGTTGTTGTTGGCATTATTGTTATCATGACAGCCTGTAGTTTACTCAGTGTCAAGTACATTGCCTAAGTGTAAGTGTAAGAAAAGTTATAAAATGACTTCCCACTTGTGGACGATAGACTGTGAGTCATATGACACTTTTCCTGAAAAGCTTTAATAATGCAATTTTGTAAACATGTTCACAGCTAAAACTAATACAGTTGATCCAAAAATAAATAAATAATTAAAATTAAAAGGATGCAATTTTATTTCATTATATATATATATATATATATATATATATATATATATATATATATATATATATATATATATTTCAAATAAAAAAATTCAAATACGATTCTAATATATTTTTTAAATATAACAGAGATAAAGAATACCCTTCCTGCATGTTATTGACTAGTAAACTACACTTCACTATACAATTTCCTCTATACATCCCTGTGTTTTTTTTTCTTATAACACTGATAAATATCAGTTTACTATTATACTGCAGAATCTGTACTTTGAGGGATACGATAATAGTTGCAGCAGTCCTACGGTTGAGCTCTGATTGGCTAACAGCTTAGCCTGTCTCCAAAGCAACAGAGTATCTCAGGACAAAGACATCCCACTGAAGCATCAAGAATAAGTTTATGTATTAAACGCCCTTGAACTTTGGCAGCCAGAGAAACTCTGTTGAACCCTTAAATTACTGTTTTCATTTATTCGTTTTTTTACCCTAAAGAAACAAAAAGTTACACATTAACCTAAGTTAAATGTTTTTAAAGTGACTATTTTAGAGACACCTTTGAAGACTGAGAATGAGAGAGATCCAAAATCAATATCAAAGTTTGACCTGTGGCGCACGACCCTGTTTATCCAGGATAACAAAGTTGATTCATCTGACGTGGGATGTTGACCTGATCACAAGAAGCAAAAAGTAGATGGTAAACACAAATTACATCATGGGGTGGTAAACTCTGCTCACCCCTTTTGAGCCAAATAAAAACAAGCTTAATCAAAACACCTCTTTGATCCAAAACAATAATAACTCTGTTCAAAACTCTTTCTCTTATAGACAGCTGAGAAATCTCTCAACAACCAATCAGAGACCTGTTACCACCAGCAACAACCCATACACCAGGAAGGCAATGGATCCAAGCTTCTGATTGGTCAAAACTCCATGAGCACTCAGCTGACAGCCCCTCCCTTGACGCTCTCTCATCCACACAGATTGAGCAACATCATCAAAACAAGAAGAGCTTAGTTTTGTTTTCCTGCAGTAGCATGGCTCCACTCAACAACAGTGGGCTGTGTTTTTCTATTTGGTGGAAAGAGAGTCATGTGAAGGCAAGAGGAAAGTAATAGGGCGAATCCTTGTTGCCAGGGTTACAGCATTCTTTGAGAAAGCAGAAATGATGAGATCGGGTGAAATATAAAGTGTTACTGAAAGCAGGCTGTTGCATCAGATATCCTACATTAGGAAATTACTGACTGGTAGTGCATATTAAAGTTGTGTAAATCATGTGAATATTTCACCAAATTCCATCCTGTGCATGTGATGGTGCAATATAAAATGAATATACTTTCTTGTTGCTTAATTTTTATTTTTGTATTATTGACTTTTTTATTTTTTTGTATCAGCTGGGAACAGTTATATATTTATATAGGTTGCATAGACATAAAGTGCATACAGCCTTAGAAGTGGTTTTATTTTATCTTTAATTAAAAGATTATATCGAAAATATTAATATTACAATTTGTTTTATTTAAATTCATTATTATTATTATTATTATACATCAAAATATTTACAATGCTAACTACTTGTGTCTGTTATAGTCTGTTACCTTTTGTACAGCATACATATATAGTAATATCTCTGTTTGACTTGAGTCAAGGGATTTCAACTACTAACTAAAGGGAGGGAAACCTCTCCGAACTAGATCTGTGTCAATATCAGACAGATGCCTTTGGGAAGAGAGTGAGACAGAGGGCAAGGGAACATGCTTTGAGTGTCTCACTGTTTACTATTGCTTGTTTGGACATGTCAAAGGCATCAGTTAGTGACCCTGACCTTTCAGATCCAACTGTCAGGAAAACAAAACTTTTTCCATCCCACATTGAGCAGCTTCAGAATGTAATTTTCCTTTTTTCTGCAACCCATTTTTATGTCATTTATTTGCTTTGTGTTCTATACCCTTGCCTGTGTACAAAAGTTACAGAATAAAATCAAGATAATGTAACTCATCTGTAAGGCTTCTTTTCGTTTTGATCTATGAATCATCAAATTTGGTTGATCACAATGCAATGGCCTAGCTGTTAAAAGGTTTCTCTGTGTTTGTCTTTCTATTATCTCTTTGTTATACAGCATTTATAGAGCTTAGAACATCATAAAGATCTCTGGAGTCAGTCCGGCCTCTAGACTCCTTTGATACCCTTGTGTAATCCTGTTAAACCCTAGGGCTTCTTACACTAAGACTTGAATTGGTGAGTCCCTTTAATCTGTTTCTCTGAATCAAGCAGACAAGAAATTAATTAGTGATACTGTATTATTGTTAAGTTAAACCATTCCTCTTTTCTGACAGACTGGGCTTGTTCCTGTGTGCTGACGTTTGTCTTAGTGCAGTGGAACAATCAATGACGGCATAGAATACAACCATGCTGTAAAAATGTGATTGAAACATCCTGTTATGTTCTCTGGGAACTTTTAATTTGAAGTGTCTCATAAGTATCTGTCTGTTATGGAATCTGTTCTTTCTGAAAGGATGCCTAGAATCTCTCCAGAGGTTTCCTATTTTACAGTGTGCTGCCGCTCTAAGCTGAGTAAGTCAGAATGCTTTGGGTAAGACAGCTGCTAAAACTCTTCGCCTAAATTTATCCTGACACTTTCTCTTGCTCTCTGCTTCCTTATGTGTCTGTTCACATCAAGCACTTTTGCGCTTAGTGGTGTATTTATACTGTAGTAGGAAAATCTGCTGTAGAGTCTGAATGTACAGTATTATAGATACAATTTAATACATGTTTGTAAACAAACTGTTAGATGTAATACAAATAACAGCTGCAATGCATTAAATATGTAAATAATTTGATGTAATAATATGAAACCCCAACACAATCTATTATAGATTATTAATTAAACCTATTATAAATGCTCAAGGCAGACATATCTGCTGAACCTCATAGCTGTTTGCTGCTGATCCCATCCTAAAAAGCATAAAGTTGAGCCTTTCTCAACTGTTTGACATTATCATTGCTTTCCATTTTTTGGGCTCTGAATTATCCTGAAGACATTTCTTGCATTTGTGCATGAAAGCTATATGAGCGTTTTTCCTTTAAACTCCATATGAAGCTCATATTCGGCAATCTGCTGTACCTGCAGTGTCATCTGCAACAGACTTTCAGATATCTCAGGCATGTGGAGAGGCACATAGTGACGATATCACAACATACCTACTGCATTTCATGTCTGTACGGATTAATCGTGTCTGTACAGCTCTGCATTTGATTCTGATATTTCATGGATGTCAGCTCTTCATTCTGAAATATCTGGCATACATGCTTATACCAACATATTTAGGCATCATATTTGAACATTAGCAGCACCGCCAAATTTGTGACTGTGCCTCTCCCACAATGACAGCATAGCACAGACACATGACTACAAAAGATAACCTAAAAATGCCATGAATGTTGACACTGTCTTCCACCCTGCAGTACTGCCTTAATAGTAGATCAATGAGAAGGGATGCAGAACAATCTGAGCAGCATGTGACCCATGAATATCCTGACCCTGCACTCATACCACACAGTTCAGGCCTGTATGTAGTGCCTGTACCCAGGCGTACAATGCTATTCTGGGCCTGTTAGTTCATGTACTCTTAGATCAGAACTGGTTACATAAAGAGCAGCCGATCATTATCAGAGAGATCACAGACTTCTTTAGAATTAAAAAAGTACTGCCTATTCAACAATTACAAAAAAATAGTTTTTCTGTTCCACAATATTGTTCACCCAAATATAAGACCTGTGTGGGTTTCTTTCTTCTGTGGAAGTGAGAAAAAAACAGCATTTTTCAGCAAGTTTCAATAAACATAAGTGGAGTACAATGCTGTTTTTTTTTTTTTCATTTTTGCATGAACCTTATAAAAAGAAGACTGATATGTTCAGCCATATGACAGACATGTTCTCTACACTTAACAATCAAGTTGATTTGTAATTGCTAGATAAAAAAAAAGCCATTCACACCAAGAACAATAACTAGAAAGATAACTATAATGTTTTGGTTACTTGTGTAAGCCTTGTTCACTAAAGAGGGGAACGGAGACATCACGTACCAATTCGTCTCTCAACGTGACATCGAAGTGACTGATGTGATGATTGAACACCAATGATCTACATTATTGACAATAAACCACTGACTTATTTTGGTCTTGTGAAAATTTCACAGAAACTTTGCAAAATGTATCCACACCTTTAACTATGACCACATATAAAAACTGTAACACTGAAAGGCATGCCTCTATAGTCCAATTAGTTAAAAACAGCACTTTCAGAAAAAGCTGTTGTCAAACCCAAAATTTGCTCTCATATCTTCACATTTCACTGTTCCTGAGTCACTAGACCCAGAGAACACTATGTCTGTGGCTGGTGATCAGAGTGAGCATAAGTGCTAACAGATGCCAGTACTACTGTCTTGGTTGAGTCATTAGCTGCAGGGCTTACAACATGTGTGCAATGCAGACATCAAGCCAGCTGCAAATCGGTTTTCAGTGTGAAGTAGTTTTGGTTTTGAAGCCTTGTGCACCTGTGAATACAAATGAGAAACAAAATGTTTTCATGGGTGAGGAGCAACAAGTCATTGCTTTTTACAAGGCGGTGAGTAGTCTAATGCTGAAACTCTATTCACAGGAAAGTTTGGTGGCCTTGCTCTCACATTTCTTGAAAAGTATTGTGTGGAACTTTACTGTGGTTTCCACAGAAGGTCTCTTGGTCTCTGAGAAAAACGCTTCGCTTTGGGCGGAAATATGATGAGAAATGCATTTCATATTGAAAGCATGTGAGGGCACGTCACAAGTCACATGCAGTGCACTCTCCACTGAGAAGGTGTCAGATGGGTGAGTTGCTTGTCATTCAGTGAATGCAAAAAATGACCAGACACATTACAACTTTTATTTAAAAGTGTGTAATCTGTCTGATATTTTAAAGGAAATGAAGTCTAGATTAGCCTCTCCCAAAAAAGCAGCTCAGAAAAAAACTGTCAAATGCACCTTTGAATGCACCATATGTTTGTGGGTGTTTTTTACTAGAATGACCTTAAGGGGATCTCCATAGTACCTCCTTTGCAACTGACCCAGTTTCTTGACTTCAGTGCATTAGTTGTCATTAATTAATGAAAGTAAACTGCAAAGATCAATTACTATCCAAGGGAGTGTGAGATTCTGTTTGTGAAACCGCAGTCTGCTGTTCTTTGTTTTCATAAGCAGGTGTGTGTTGCTTTGTGTGCGCATGAGCTTTGCTTTCTTGTCGGCTGACTTTCAAGTACACAGAGACTTTTCAGGGACTACTTGAAAAGCTCTTTTAAGTTTGGATGCACTTGCTTCGGGCATTTGCCATCGTTACAAGACACCTGGTGTAAGTATTTGCTTTTAAACATATGCAGCTTTCTTTGCAGAAAATTTCCAGTAATGTTACTTTGGAAGACTGAGCACGAGGCTGACTGGACAGCATAACTAGAGAGCAAACAAACCACAAATGAGTATCTGTCTTACGGGTAGTTTAGCACCCTTTCTCTTGTAAACCACAAACCATACGCACACAATGAATGAGATGAATTGACTTGAGTCAGGAAACGGGATTCCCATTAACTTGCTGCTAATATTCTTGTTATTTTGTGTAAGGCAAAATAAGAAAAGTGCATATTAGATTTAAATATAACCCCATATATTATAACCTTTACTGTCAAGACAGCTCAGTTTCAACTGTTGTGTTTGGGGAGTTCAGCTCAATTAGTCATCTAACGGATCTGGCTTTACACTGCCTCTCCTCCAAATGGATGGTGCAAAAGCTACACATGACAGAAGTCAGTCCCCCATTGCAAAGGTGGCCCTTCAGTTGAGCAAGCCCTATAAAGAAAGCAGCTGGTGCATGGGTGGTGAAAGGTCAGTAAGAGCTTGGAGAGGTGCCAGTTTCTCTAGTGCAATCGTAACCTCTCTTTCTCTCGTAGACTGTGTTATTGAAATGCCCTGAACTCTCTCCTCTGATGTAATCGAGTGAAAATAAAACACACCACTGAAAGGCAACAACTTTGAAATGAAACACACTTTTAAAGGGATTTATTTTAAAATTGATTGCAGAAATTTTAGCTTCTTCACCACAGTTTGACATTGCATTGTGAATATTTGACAAAAACCACAACTTCGTAATAGGAAACTCCCACCGCAAAAAAGAAAAGTTACACTAGTGTCCATGTAATATTTTTCAGAAAACATCCCAAGTGCCCATTAGACCTCAAAACGTCCTCAAAATGTCACTTAATCTTAGTTCCTTTTTAAAATCCACATCTCATTCCTCAAGAACATGAATTCCAAGGCTCTTCTTCGCCGTCAGTCTCATAAACGTGCTCTCACAGTCCACCTGTCCATTTCTCTCCTGTGGTCTCCATGATACCACCAAAGCAGACTTGAGTGGCACAGGAACCTTGACTTTTCCATGCTCGTCCAAAAAAAAGATTCTGAACATCAGCTTTTCCAGGACAGCCAACCGTTCACTGGGTCAGTCCACCTTTCTCTTCCCAGTTGTGAGGGTAATCCAGACAATATCTCAAAGCTTTTACGCTTTGCACCGGTGCACCCTTTAGGATGGACAACTTCAACTTGTTTCTGATTTATTCATGTGCCAAAGCCATCTCCTATCATCGCTCCGGCAGACTAATAGTAGGCACCCATTCGTAGACATTTCGGCTCTCCTCGCAGAACAAGCCCAAACTCTCAAGAGCAGAATCTTTCAAAGAGTCAGCACTGGGGCTCTTTGGGAAAAAAAAAGAAAAAAGTTATTAGTATGACACGCAGATGAAGTGCACATGTTGGTGTTGACAAAGTGTAGGTGCAGATGCAGCGAAGAGGAGTTGAGCTACTCACAGTTACAAGTATGCAGTGTACGTCCTTAGGTTCCTCATCCTGTTCGCTCCCCACAATGTCAGCAAGACGTTCAATGTCATTCACACGCACAATGTTGATGTCGTTGTCGAAGCAGAAGGCTTGGATGAGAGTGAAGTGGATCTGCAAGGCGATGTCACATTCATACTCCTCATCCGTAGCCAGGACGCAAAAAGCAACGCTGTCTGGGTCACTGAGGTTGCATAAAGACATATTGATTAGGGAACAGTTCAGCATGTGCTACTTGCATATATGCATAAAGATGCACCCAATTATTAATTCTTGGGAAGACTAGGTAATTAAAAGAAACATTTCCATTTGCTTCCATATGCATACTTTCAGTGACTAATGATCTAATGTATACTGAAAGCAACACTTTAAGGCGTTTAGTAATAAATGAACAAATACTTACACATTCATGACTTGTGCAGACTCGTATACCCCAACGGTAAGGCAGTCCTGCTTCCTAGCTGAGACCAGAAGCTCCTCTAGTGCTGTTCCTGCCCTATGCATTCTGGAGAACACAAGCGGCTTGTTAGTCCATATAGTTTACCTAGCATTTGTTTGATAAAACGCAAAAAAACGACAACAGCATCTCCTGAAGAAACTTACCTATCGCCAGTAACACCTGCGTTATCTTGTCCACTAAATTCTTCAAAAGTCATTGTTTAAATCCACGTTTCGCTTGCGTTTGCCTTGAGGTGAGCTTTAAGTTTCTGATGCCGTGTCGAGCACTCGCCGTGTTTTATACGGAATCAGCTGTGTTTCTCGATAGTGGGCGGGCATTCCGCTCATACGCGCTCTGATTGGCTGGCGGCACGGGTGTATGCAAACTACTCTGATGACTGTAAACAGCCCACGTGGGTGTTCAAATATCTCTCCGTCAACAAAACAAAGCACTACTTGTGCTCTTTCTTACTGCTTGGGTACAAACTGCTGAAGTTTCTGAGTTCAATTTACTATCTAGAAAAGACGGAATTATGTCAGAGTTAATGTGGTTAACTCTAATATTGCACATTTTATTTTGTTTTACATTGATGTTATTTCATCTAACCCTCACAATGATCCTCACAAAGGTTACTTCAGGTAGTTTGTTTGTTGTTGCTCCAGTTCAGACCAGCTAGGATGCAGCTACCCTGTTCCATTCATGGCTCCAGCAAGGTTGCTGTCCTTGATCCCCACAATATAAGCAAACCATGAGCCCCACCAGCCCCACAGACACAAAGACTGGTGAGCGAGGCACACGCCACTCTTTTGCATTTGTAAAGGAGTCATCCTAATTCATGTGTCGTGTGCCTATTAATGACTGCTTGGCTGGCCCTAAAGCTGGAATAACAGCCTCATGTTCCACCTGCCCTTGGCTTTGTTGCAGCCTGCAGAAAGTGTGTCCCGGTGAGACCAAGGGTCAAAACTTGATCTCACTGGGAAGTAAGTCAGTTGAATGCATAAACAGAAATAGCAGATAACCATCACTCCACCCCAGGCCTGTTTAGCTCTTAATACTACTTCTAAAACCTTGAGCAATGTTATTTCTGTACAGAGATTTATTAATTATTCAGTAACATCTTGAAACAGCATAGCTGCACATATCAGACTACAACATCAAGTCTTGTTCAAGCTGGTCTATTGCAAATTCTGCAATTCTGTATGCAGCAGCTTGCTGACCAGACTATTTAGTTGGTCTTTGGTCTCCCAGCCTGGTTTTAGAGGAATTATAGGCACTTTGCGATAGTCAGGATGGTATAGCTGAAGACCATTTTAATAGTCTGGGAGACCTTTACAGCAGGGTAGAGTAGATATGACTTGATCTATGTTTACTTGTAACTTTTACAGACATTTCTCTTAATATGCCAAATGATGTAATAACTCGTGCGTCAATATTATTTAAAAGCACCAAGATTTGGGGTTTCTGATTGATATTACTCTTATGTTAGGCGCCATCTAGCGGCTGTGCACAAGTGGCCGAGTGTATCACGCACTACAGATACAAAGATGCACTTGCTCATCATCTCAGAGAGCAGGGATTAATATTTGCTTATGTTAAAACACTCCATAAATGAATTCATCTGAAATCAAACCTGCAAGGGTATTGATACAGGATACAGCAGTAAAGCGGCATCGAAAGTGGCTTATATCAATAGATTTATTGTTCTCCTTGTCTAAAGCCATCTGTGCAGGACTAATGATAGCACACTGATTCGAGATGTTGTGGCGCCATCTGCAGGTACAACAAGGAAATAAGAAGAAAAAAAGATTTCTCGGTGTTATGACGTTTTTTTCGTACGTGTCAAAAATAGATTGGTACAGATTCATTTGCATTGAATTAAAACAGGATATTTGGTTTTTATAGGTTACCTTGTGTTGATTTGCATTTCTTTGCTGACTGTGATAACATGCTTGGACCTGTTTTTATACAGTCTATGGCTTGGACATATACCGGCAGCTGACCTAGTTTCAAGGTTTAGACTTAGACAAGGTTTAGATATAGATAACTTTCTCAAAATCCTATTGTTTTGAAATTAGTGCCATTATATTTCTAGTGTAATTATTATTATTTTATTGTTAATTCATCATTTCTTTATGTAAATTTTCATTGTGATAAATGGCCAAAAAAAGATTTTTTTGTAGTAAAATAATAGATTTTTATTAATTATGACATGATCACAACAGAAATAAACAGTTTATGAACATTCCATGTTTACAGATACATCAGTGCACCATATGACCAAAGAATGAAAGAAATCATTTAAAAAAGACTGCAATAAAAATAAGTCTTTTTAAGAAACAAACAAAATAACATAAAAAATAACATATAAAATGCTTCTCTGACACAGCAGATCATGACATTTTTTTCATACGTATATACATATACAGACATAAACTTTTTTATTTGCGTGGATATGTGCAACACTATGCCCCCTCTAAAAGGTACATTTAATGCAAAATTTACAGCGGTTTAACGGAAGGGGTTCTAAGTCACAAATAACGCACAAGCAAAAAAAATAAAATAAAATAAACAATGAAAAAATTATTTAAAAGCTTTTCCCTTTTCTAAATACACTCTCATATCACTAGGAATGATAATTTTTTCAGTAGCGGAATCTCTTTAAACATGTGGCTCCCTTACTAAAAAAGGGAAATTATAATTTACTTGATGCCCAAAAGACCTTAAATGTCTCAAGTAATACAAACAAATGAATACATTTCCTGAATGTACTAAAACTCAATGTGGACGCAATGCAGAGTTCAAAACAATATGACTCCTCCATCATTTGTGCAGATGAATAGGACAAAAACATCCTAAAAATGGCTGCTATTATTAAAAAAGTGCTATTATAGCATGACAGTCGATCCATGTAAAAAATAAAAATGAAGGAAAAAGGGTCAGAATGTGATGCTACAATGAAAAGAAAATGGCTATACTGAATTTTTCATCCAAAACAAAGCAAGTTTTGTTTTAGATGCACTCCTACATTTCATCAGATCGGTGCTGTTTAATTATAACCGATGTGGGTTTCTGTTCCATCCAGCTCTCCTCTGTTTTGCTCTGGCCGTCGTAGATCACCGGGGAAGCTGCTGAGTTCCTGTGGGACTCTGAGAGAGATCCGTCCGCTGTGAGATCTGACTGGGCAGGATCAGGGAAGTCAGCAGATGAGTTGTTGTTGTTGACACCAGACTCAGAGTCAGACTGCTCGACCCGCTGGTAGTCAGGAGTGTGGTTCTGAGCGCCGGACAGCAGCACCTGGTTATTCTCTACAGTGCCCACGAGGAGGACATCCTGATCTGGCACTTCTTTAGCAGACGTGGATATAATGTCATCTTTCCGGATAGCTGGAAAAGACCGTAGAGCTCGGGACATTCCTAGAAGCAAGGAATTTTTTTATTACACGTAAAGCACCAGTACTTGGGTAGAAAACAAAGTAAGTACAATATTTTGTAATACATTATTTTATCGTTTTTTTTTTCTTACTTTACTTTGCTCCAGGCATATTTTTTTGTTACTTGAAATAAAATAACTTTTAACTGAAATAAAATATTTAAAAAACTAAACTCATTTTATTTCAGGTAGTTTCCAAGGCAAACTGCTGGTTTACTTTAACTTGAACAACTAAAATAACTCAAACTAAAAAAACTAAAACTAATTACATTTTTTTTATAAAAAGTATATAGACATATTTAAAAACATATTAATAAAAATGATAAAAACACAATACCAAACTGCAAAAATTTTAAATAAAATTAACATACAAACAAAATATTAAAATAAATGTCAAAATATTAACAAGATTTATAATAGTATATAAATTACAATAAAATAACACTACTTTTGCTCCTAGATATAAAAAAATAACATGAAGCTTGCATCTTTTATGTTTCTATTTATTTTACTGCTTTTTTATTGCCACTTACTAGACTATTTATGTATAACCTTAATCAATGTTTGTTCGAGAAATATTTAAAAGGCACATGCTACTTATTTTAATGCCAATTAAATATATTTATATTAACTATTTAACTTATTTTTTAAACAAGTATCATTATTATATTAGACATATTAGTTATTTATATTAAAATATTATTAGCATATTAGTTATCCTTATTAAATTAGCATCAAGAATTGTGAAATTTCACAGGGTGCTGATTACTGAAACTGCATTATTACATAAGCAGAAGAATACAGTACAACAAAACAGAATAACAAGCAGGACAACATTCCACAGCACCCTATGGAAATGAGGACAAACGCTGTCTGTGCTCACCTGTAGATGACGTATACAGATCTTTCTGATTGCTGCTGCCAAAAGGATTGACTGAGGGGAAAATGATCAGACACAAAGAAAGCAGGAACACCTGAAAAAGTGACACCGGAGAAGGTCAAGAAACGCATCACACTGCCATTGTATTAATGCAAGACACAAAGTTTACATGGCATGCTTGTGATAGATTACATTCGTACATCATATTTCATTTATGATCAATAAATATGTGTTAAAATAAAACCAAGTCAACACCGCTACAACCCCACTGATAGATCAATCTCTATAGCGGCTAAACACTCACCATAATACAAGTGCTAGTTGTGGTGGTTTTCATCGTGGACATTTTCACCATAGCCTGCAGTTTTCTTAGCTGTTCAATAAGGGATCTTTATATAGAAAACCAACAACTGTTGTTAGTAGCAATTAAGTACCATTACAATCTTCACTCAAATGATTTTTTGCTACTGATGATGAAGGCTTACATGTTTTGTTTCTGCAGCATCTGAACTTTCTTCTGTAATTCCTGGTTGTGAGCAGTGCAGATCGCAACCCTATGAATGTACAAAATATTATTTCAATTACTTAAAACTAGTTTTTTACAGTAATTTACAAATAGTATTCAAATTGACACTATCGTCACACTTAAGATTTTTTTTAAGGAAATTAATTCTTTGATACAGCATTAAATTGCTCAAAAGTGACAGTTAAGTCATTTAGAATTTTATAAAAGTTTTCCATTTCAAATAATTGCTGTTCTGAAATTACTGTTCATCAAAAAATCCTGGAAAAAAAACAATAGAATGATTTCAGAAGGAGCATGTCACACTAAAAGACTTGAGTAATGACTGCTGAAAATTCAGCTTTGCACCACAGTTGAATAAATAACATTTTACGATGTACAACATTTTATATTGTAGTGACGTTTTACAATATTACTTTTTTTTTTTACTGTATTTTTGATTATTTAATGAAGTCTTTGTGAACATAAGACAATTATTACGGTGTTGCATCTTTGGCTTGCACAATATATATAATTCATTCCTGAAACCTTATTCATTGAATTAATAATAGCTGAAGTATCAACTGAACTACAACAGTTGGAACACTGAATACACAGCAGTATATTGTGCAATAGCATCATAGTTAACTGTTAAGTGTTTAGAAACATTCTGATTGTCATAATGTCTGTCTCTCACACTAACCTGTTCTCTAGGCCGTCAACATAAACTTTCTTCTTCTTGCGACTCTCCTGAGCAGACTGCTTATTCCGGATCTTTCTCCTCACCCTCTTCAGGGTCCGTTCCTCGGCCTGAAGGCACACAGCATTTTAGCTAACATTATCGTGTTACGTTTTATTTTGCATTTCAAAATTTGTTGCAAAACATCAACATCAATCAGAAACCATTTCTCTCACCTTTGTAAGAGGCATATGAGTTGGAATGGTTGCACCTTCTTTCGCCAGAAGTCTCCTCTCCTCATCAGTCAAAACAATCTCTTTGAACTGGAACTGGAGACAAAATATGCACGTTATATCTGATCTGGGATGTCATGGTAACTATTTGCTGTTTTCTTAAAGTCATTTGTAATGTACCTGGTTGTCTGGTTTGCTGCTCTGTGTGAAGTCTTCAATCGTGAGTGAGCAGGGCAGCTCGGGGGAGAAGTCATCTTCCATACTATCATCCAAATCATCTGACAGGAAGATAATCAAACTTATGATGGGACACTTAAATAAACCACTTGACAAAAAAGAAAAATGAAACGAATATTTCACATATTTTCAAATATTCCAAGAGTATTTCATATGTCTCTACACACCACAACATGACCTTACCTAGATCTATGAAGACGTCAGACTCGGGATTCTCTGATCGGACACTCAGCAGGGCATCTGTGCCCTGTGGAAGGGTGTAAGAGTGGTCTGTCTGCACCACCTGGGCCTCGTAGCTCTCTGTCACACATTCGGAATAAAGCAGCGGCTCGACGCCTGGACTGGGGACAGTGTCTGTCTCACTGCTATCATGTGGACTCTGGCAGTATGGAGGGGTGGTGTCCTCAGAGATGCCGCTGTCACTGCCGTGAGGAGACTGAGACAGGCAGCTCACAGTCAGGCCATCCTCTTCCTCCCCCAGAAGACTGCTGAGAAACTCCTCTGTATCCATTGCACTCAGCATCTGCAACAATAAAAACATTTCTTTGTCTCAATCTATTTAGTCTACACACTGTACAGCAATTTCTATTTAGTTATTCATATTATTCAAAGTAAATGTATATAATTAAATTATGTAATTATGTATTTAATTTGCAACAACGTATGTTTATTTCATTACTACTATTACATGTATCTATCATGTATGTTACATACATCTTGCTCTAAAAGCAATTCATCCAGCAAGTTATTCCCCTCTGTGAGGAACAGATCGCCGGATACTGGGTCTTCATCTGGGAAGATTAGACCAAACAGGTCTGTGTTCTCCATATCCTCGCAAACTGACATCTGACAGTGCTTTAGAGAAGTAGAAATCAAACAAGACTGTATGAAACAGGGCAGATCCGCAGCGACACTGCGCACTGACAGCTGATCAAGCTCAGACCCCGCCCACTCGTCATGTGACTGCAACACCACTAATAACTACTAACGACTGCAGTTCACAGCATTAACAACAGGTCACAAGCAAAGACGTAACATGGTAAAACTGTGTGTGACGAATAATTTTAAAACCCATTAAACCAGGAAATACTACTATAAGACGATGACAGCTCAGTTCATATAATAATGTTTAGTGAAAAAAAAAGAACCGAGACAGGTAAAATTTGAATCTGATTTGGTTATGTGTTCTGCTTTGCATATTCATCACAGTGACAATATGTATCGTCGAATTTAACAGATTTATTTATAATGACAATAATAACGCTTATAACAACGCTATTAATAATTAAAAGAATATTGGGGGAAAAATGAATAAAATATAATACAACAGGACAATTGAATTATTATAAATTGAATATATTATAGGAATGAAAGCATTTGGTTAAGCATGTGACAGGTCTGACATTTGACAGCTCTACAGTTACAGTAAGCATTCTGCATTTTGCTGAGGAAGGCAAAGTCGAGAAGCATCTAAAATGCTTTAAATAAAGCCTTACCTCTGATGATCTTGTATCGAAATAACATACGTTGACATAGACAACAAATAGGAAGTGCCTTTACTCTTTGTCCTGTTCCTGATGAAATCACCCTCCAACAAGGCAAAAATTGCGTCATCACGTATGGGCGCGTCAGTACGTTAACGTCTTCTGCGAAGGGCTTTCTGGGAGTTGTAGTGTTAAATGTCATGCCTCGAATACGCCATTTATGAATCTGTAGGCTACTTTAGGAAGACTTTGTGAAAATGTTATTACAAAAGTGAAGTAGAATTGTGTGTTCATTACAGTTGTAATTATATTACAATTAATTGTAATTGTAATAAATAGATATAATTGTTTTTGTGCACACAATGCAACATTCAAAAAAGGTTATAATTATAAATGATATGTAAAAATTATTTATGCTACTTTAATATTTTACATTTTAATATTCAAAGAATTACATCTAATTCAACATGGCCTAATAAAACTTTATTCACAAAATTCTATAATTTTTCACAATTCTTATTTTACACAGTAAAACTACACTCTTTTACACTCATATGAGATATATTAAAACGTTAGAAAAATAAAGTAAAATAGGATTGGCCAGCAATGAATGATTAAATTGGTAAGCATCACTTCACACAATAAGAAAATATGTTTTAGAACATTTGTGGTAAATTATACTGCAAAGAGAATGTTTTAAACAATGCAGTCCGAAGCACTTTATTACATTTATAAAATAAATTTATGATGTGACATCCATGACAAGACAAAAGTCTTGCACTCACTCACTTGCAAACATTCATACTTGCTATTCATTCATATGGACTACATTATTTAGAGGCATTCACTGATCTCATTTTCAAGTGAAAAAAGATAACAAAAGAGGTATATCAAATATAACTACCTGAGCTATAGTGTCTGTGAGCTGCTTTCAGATCATCACAGAATGATGCAGAGTTTAGATTTATGCCTAAGGCTCCTGTATGTCTTCAGATGGTCCTTTTTAGCATCAGTTCCATTCACTATGTGAGTAACTACTGGCATGCTCTCCACTGCTTGTCGTTTATGTGAGCGGTGTAAGAGGATTCGATAGACTCCAGTGATGGAGCTCCTGCTGTCTTTGCCCTGGTTGTTATGAATGTGGTCCGCGGTGATGCCAAGAGCCTCCAGGGCGTTCCTCAACTCCATATCATGCTCTTCAAGCTCCCCCGGCTTAGACTCAGCCAGATGGAGTGGTTCCAGTTTGAAGGGCTCAATGGCTTTTGGAAACTCCACCGGCAGCAGCCACTCACAGCCCATCATCTGTTCTACAGTGTAGCGGTCAGACGGCTGGGGTTGCAGAATGCCCTGGATCAGTTTCTGGCAAGGTTCCGGTATCCAAGGAGGCACTGTGTACGTCCCATCCTGGATGCAGCGCTTTAGTTTGGCCACCGTTTCAGAACGGAAGGGCATGGTTCCAGTCACCATGAAGAAGAGCATGACCCCCAGTGCCCATATGTCCACACAAGCACCTATGTAGTGCTCATCCCTGAAGAGCTCAGGAGCGGCGTAAGGGGGAGAACCGCAGAAGGTGTTGAGAATCTCGTTGCGGCGGCTGACAGTGCTGAAGCCGAAGTCTCCCACTTTAACACAGGTGCTACAGGTGTAAAAAACATTCTCTGCTTTCAGGTCTCTGTGAACGATGTTATTGTCATGCTGCAAAATGAGAAAGATAAACTACTATTGACTTCTAAATATACAGATATTTTGAATAATGTGTTTTAACTGGGTAAATATATTTGTATCAAAATATTAAAATAAAATCTTGTCTATTATCATTGTTATTATTTATATAATATAATAATATAATAAGTTTCACCATTGTTTTGAATCAAATGTAGCAATCTTCTACATATGCATATTTTTTTTTTACTACAATTTTGGACATTTTAGTCATGATACAACACAAAAAAAAAGCAAATAAATAAATAATTATTATTAATTATAATATTAATTATACTAAAAATATTTCAATATATTCAGTATTCTAATTTGTTGAGAGTGAATTGGTGAGTTTCTGTTAAATATGAGCCAAAATCATCACAATTAAAAGAACCAAAGACTTAAACTACTTCAGTCTGTGTGCAATGCATTTATTTAATATACAAGTTTCACTGAAATAAATGAACTTTTCTATGACATTCTAATTTATTGAGAAGCACCTGTATATTCAAATACTTTCAAGTTTTACAATTGTATTTTTATTTAGACCTTCAATCTAATCAACAACTAATTCTACCACCTAATCAAAAATCTTAAGATTAAAATTTGTACATATAAAATCTTATATATTCTATAATATGAATATATCCAGATGCATTTCAGCTATGAAATTATCATAGATCTTTGTGTCAATTAATTTTCATTGAATTATACTTCTGAATAAATTCTGACAAAATATGGGCACTGTGTCACTGACCTTTATGTATGTGTTCTCCAACTATGTACGTTATAGAAAAACTGGAAAAGTAGACTGGCATAAAATGGCTTAAATCTGCCAAATTTGAAAGGTCAGGAAAAACATAAGAATCATGACGAGAATATGTTTGTACCCTGTAAACATTTAGTCCACAATTCTAACAGATTTCCCACTGAATTCTATTTGTTTGCATCATGTACATCTCACCATATGCTTCACAGCTGAGAGAACCTGAGAGAAGACAATCTTGCTGTCGATGTCGGAGAGCTTCCCCTCTGTGCTGATCTTCGTGTAGAGCTCTCCTCCGCTTGCGTACTCCATGACCAGGTGCAGACGGGTCAGCGTCTCCACCACCTCATACAGACGGATGATATTTGGATGGTGCAGCATTTCCATGCTTGATATCTCCTGGGACAGCAGCCTTTGGGTCTTCTGATCGAACTTGGTTTTATCCAAGATCTTGATGGCTACTTTGTCTGTGGATGACAACAAAGTTTCAGTTACCGAAGATTATCATTCAGAAAACATTCATTTTATTTTGTCTGAGGGACATCCGAATTCCTACTAACTGCATATATGAATTGTTTATTCAAACAGCAGTAAAAGTCAACAAGTAATAAAGGTAAGACATTTGAGTAGTTTTGGTATTGAATATGGTGTTATGCGATATGGAAAGTCATTCCACATCCTCTCTTCAAGATCTGCTGCAGCACTAGTACAAATCCTCGAAATGCTCTTCGAGTGAATTCACAAATGGCTTGGTAAAGGCTCACCACAACCTCCTATTCCTTACACATGGCAATCTTTGCTGAGGCCTACGGAAATTCCAAAGGTCTCAACAGAAATGTGATGCCTCATAATCAATCAGTATTTAGACCAGACAAGTTGTCTCAGCTTGACTTTGACTGAGGACATGACCCACAATATCAATGTAAACTTGACTCTCAGGACACATATTCATCAAGAGAACAACACGGAGCATAAAGCATGCTTACTTGAGTTAAAAAATATAAAAATACTTTAGTGAGCTATATGAATATTCCAGGTTCATAAAATTGTCAGTGAGCTGCTCCAAAATAAATAAATCAATATTTTAGCCTCCTGCTGTAGCTTATGGGGAAAACCACTCAGTAAAGTCAAAGGTTATAACCCATTACACAAAATTCAACTTAACTGACATGTACCTTTTGTCAGAGCATGGATGCCCAGCTTAACATGGGAAAAGTTTCCACAGCCTATCTCGCCACGAATCTTGTAGAAGCCGATGCGGCGGCCCACGGTGAGCTCTCTCACCATCATCTCATCTTGGCACATGTCCAGATTGAGCTTCTCCAGTGGGGTGAGGTGGTGTGGCTGGGTCCCCTCATCGTCCATGCAGATGTCAGAGCGGTCTTGTCGACTCCATCGTGCATAACGCTGGGGACCCGTAGCCACTTCTGAGACCCCAACAGAGTCCCCCCCAGCTGGGTAGACAGCAGTCATCCTGCCACAGACCACTGAGGGCTCAGCTCATGGCAGGAGACCTGGAACTAAGGCACCACCTGAAGGAACGAAATGAAACACAATTAGAGAACAGAGGAAAAGGTGAAGGGAAAAAATACATTAGCTTTTTTATCTCTGCCTATAAACAAAATCCATAATTTATCAAAGAGCAAATTATATAATAATAAAAAACTGAAACATTCTGAATAATTATTTTAATAATCTTACAATTGTAGTATATATATATATATATATATATATATATATATATACACACACACACACACACACACATATATATATATATATATATATATATATATATATATATATGTATATATGTAGTAGACAATAATAGCAATATTGATGATAATAATTTAACAAAAATATTATTCTTATATTATTATTATTATTATTATTATTTATATATATATATATATATATATATATATATATATATATATGTATGTATATATATATATATATATATATATATATATATATATATATATATATATATATATATATATATATATATTATAAAAGCATTCAGACATGAATGGATAGCCCTCTCTCACCTTCACATGTTGCCCTGTACGTCTGCTTCAATTTCCCAAATTAGCTCATTATCATCACCTCATCTCAACTCAAGCTTATACACATATCTAACAACAAAAGAGAAGTTGTTTAGGCTCATCAGCTTCACCCAAGTGGCCCAGAGCACAGTGCTGTTCTTTCCCCTCAGTCCTGCATCTTCCTTAATTGGTTCGTATTCTCAGTAATAAAAAATAAAAAAGCACTGTGGATAAGCGTAGAGAACGATGAAGGCTGTGATTGTTGTCTGGCTGCTATAACAAGGCTCCACATTGCTCTCGCTGGCCCTGGCTTCATGTACGGTGCTTTCTCTCATTTAACATCGTTGTCTGGTTGGTCATTCAGAAATGGGGGTCCCACCTGGAAAACAGCCACTCCCTTTCATTTGTTCACCTCGGTGTGTTTCTTTGGTGCTTCTGACTCACTCTACAGTCTTCTTTCTTCGATTAGTGTTTACAGAGATCCTAATCCATGTCTTTTTTAGTAGCCCTTAAGTCTCCAATTTAAACATAGGGACTAAACTAATGGATTCACATTTACCTGGTGAGAGAGAGAGACAAAAAATATGTCAGTAGCATGACACATTTGATGCATTTAGCAGTATTAATTAAATAATTTCATTTATTTAAACAAGTATTAAATAAATTTTTAACTGCAGATGTGATTGAAATTATTATGTGCATTTGTGTGTGTTTCAGGATGCAATTAGGGTGAGTTTGCTGATGTAGTTTTCTGTAACAATGTCCCAACAGAGCAGAATATAAGAACACAGAGTGCCGTCATCTCACTCTCTAGAGACGCGGAGTGGTAACAGCACACATAAGACAAGCACTACACCCCCATTACACCACACTGGAACACAAACATCTCCTGGTTTGAAAGAGTTTTAAATGTCTGATGGATCTGCTGTATTTTATCATGGAACACTGTCTGTATGTCCGTGTATTTGGAGCACTCTCTCTCTCTCTCTCTCTCTCTCTCTCTCTCTCTCTCTCTCTCTCTCTCTCTATATATATACATATACATACACAGTATAAATGAGTACACCCCCTCTGAATTAATATAAAATATTTATTTTCTTAATGATCACTAATATATATAAAGGAAAGATGGCAAAATTAAAACATATTAAACATCTACTTAATAAAAACAAAATATCTGCCAATATTTTCTGTAAGATAAGTAAATTAGCCAGTTTTGCTTAAATGAAGAATTGCATAATTGAGTACACCCTAGATTTAATTCAGAAAATGTGTAATATTATATATATAAATTGAAAAGTATACTGCTCTGACCCTTCCTGGCACTGAGTGTACAAGTTCACATCTGTCCTGTTTAACTCCTGGACAAACTGCTTAAATGCTCTGGTCTTTAATGGGGAGTTTTGCTCAGCTCGTCTCTACAGAATCCCCTACAGCTGCTCAAGAGCATTAAGATTGAGTGAAATACATGTCCACTGAAGGATTATCACCTTGGGAAAAAAAATATAATGCTGAAAAAAATGGCCAATAATGTACGGAATGAGGGGAGGGCAGATTCTTCTGTTTCAAGTTTTTGTATTACATCACACAGTAGTGTGTGAATTCATGCCAGCGTTGATGAAGCACAACTCCCTCGCACCTTCAGCACTCATTCATCCCTATATAAAAGCTTTTCTACCATAGAACCTCACTACCAAGCACTTATCACTGTACCCCTCTTTAGTAAAATTTTGGATGCTTTAGGATACAGAATAACTGACTTGGTCTCTTGAGACCAGAGCAAGGATTCCCAGAAGTATCTACCTTATAAATCCATTACTATAAAAAAGCATATAGCTCATAATTTAGTTCCTTTCTGGGACACAGCACCATTAGCATGAGTCTCATGGGCAGGATTTTGAATGTGGTCCTTACATCAATATTGCGATTCTTTACACTCCCCATGGGAAAGAAGCACTGACTAAGCATTAAGCATTGTCCACAAGGGCCATTTCTACTAATCTGGCCCTGATATACACACAAGATAAACACTAAACTCATGGGATATCAGTGGCCCCTGTAAGAAAAAAGCCTTGCTGCATGTACAGGGTTCAGATAGTAAAACCTCTGGCTCTAAAATGCAGGCACACATTCTATGAAATGCTCCTTAAAGGAAGTCATGGCCTAGTGGTTAGAGAGTTTAACTCCTAACCCTAAGGTAGTGGGTTCAAGTCTCGGGCCGGCAATACCATGACTTACGGGCCCTCGAGCAAGGCACCAAACCACCAACTGCTCTCCGGATGCCACAGCATAAATGGCTGCCCACTAATCCGGGTGTGTGTGAAATGCAGAGCACTAATTCTGAGTATGGGTCACCATACTTTGCTGTATGTCATGTCATTTTTTTTTTTTTTACTATGACTTTCATTACTACATCGAAATATGCCTATTACCTACAATATAGCAGGGAAAAAACAGTATGTAAAAAGAGTTCTATATATCCGAATGCATAGTTTTCATATAATATTTGGCAAAAAGTACCAGGATGATCTTCCACTTCTAGCGAGATTCTAATAAGCACATTCGTTGTACACTTTACTATCCCATGAGAAGAGGTGTTGATGCAACTAACACCATAAGTCAGATGACAAAGTCATGTCATCCCTAACCTGTTGAACACAAAAGAAGATATTTTAAAGAATGTGACCTCCATATTTTTTCCACACTACATTGGC
Organism: Carassius gibelio; assembly: GCF_023724105.1. Taxonomy (NCBI): domain Eukaryota; kingdom Metazoa; phylum Chordata; class Actinopteri; order Cypriniformes; family Cyprinidae; genus Carassius; species Carassius gibelio. The sequence goes on along the minus strand of NC_068378.1, from coordinate 13,753,615 downwards.
TACTTTGAAGTGTTTGGATACCCACATTCTTCAAAATATTGTCTGTGTTTAGAAGAAAGAAACTGTTTAGAAGGTTTGGAACACCTTGAGGGTAAGTAAACAATGATAGTATTTTCATTTTTGGGTGAACTATCACATTAATGACAGAATATGGGTTATTAAATTAAAAATCAAATCATATAAAAATGTGTGGATAACAATAATAAAAATTTTAAAGAGGCTCTACTATACATGTTAAAATGATTAACAGGTTGCTGTCTGTTTCTAAATAATGATATTAATTCTATATTAAAAATGCACAACACCACAAGCATCACAAATGCTTCTTAGATGAGTATTAAATACGGACCATAATTAAGTAGTTCAACTGATGTTTGGACCTTTGAGAACAAAAAAAAAACATGCAAATTATGAGAGGAAACCACAAAAAAGAAAAAAAAAAGGCTGCTTCTGTTGCATTGTGCCCTGTTAATGTATTCCATCAAAGCAGCTTTAATCACAGACCTAAAACCACGTTTCATGTTATCTAACTGAGGAGTCATCAAAGGAGCCTGAACAAAAGTTGACATCAATCCATGAGAAACTACAAAGGATCATTCAATATCATAAATGACAATATTCTGAGTAAATTAATAATTCGTTCTATTCAGGAGCCATTTGGGATCAGCTCTATTCATTCAGACCTGAAGATTCACACACCTGTTTTGTTCAAACACTAATGCTGCCCTATTATTTACACCACCAGACCCTCAGCAGAATAGACCCCCCCACAAATTCCCAAATGCAAGACTAAAATCATGTTAATTACATATGTCATTTGATCAGTGGAGTCTGAATCAGTTTGTCAAGCTTTATAAATGTTCAGTCATAAAGGCTGGTCAAAAAAAGAAAAACAATACATATTTTTACACAGATATTAGCAATACATATTAGCAGATATTAGCAGTACATATAATATGAAATATTACATTAATTATAAATTAACAAAATTATTCTGCAAGGGTAAATTTTTTATTTTAAACGCCCATGTTAGTGTCAGACTTTGGTGCCTATATGAGCTCTGTGCAATATAATTATGAGTAATATAAGACCAGCCATATTTTTGAGATGATGCTCGTATCTGCGCCAAAGATGAATTGTAGTTTACTGGCTTCCATAACAACCGCTGCTGATCAACATCAAGATTTGTCTGCTGATATCTGAACAAATTATACCTATAAGCCTTGTAAACAACTTGTAGGCAAACGTGAATTCATCATGCTTTTAACCTTTCAATATGATAGGAATCGATAAGGATAAATATCCTTACCTTTCTGAAGCGTTGCTCGTTGAAATATTGTGTGCATTCGTTGCGGGAACATTCAGCTTGTGTGGCTGTCACAGACTGAATGTGATGCGCGAGGACTCCGTGCACCGTCACAGCGAAAGGGAGGTCAAATAACGGACAGCTCTGTTAACCAATCACAGCTTAGAGGTGGGACAAGGGGGTTGCTTAAACCAATAGGCTATTAGGACATTTCCAAATAGAAAAAAATATATATGTCCGTTGTGGTTTGCAAAAAAAAAAAAAACCTGTGTAAAAAGAGTAACAAATTGGAGACTCTAGTTTAAATTAAACAACATCATCAAAAAAGTAACTTACCTTTGAGACTATCCGTGGACCAGATTATTATCCATATCAATGTATCAATATATTAACAGTGATTATGATCCTATAAACTAGTGTGTTTCATTAACACAGCCATTCCCTTGCAAAATATAAAGACAACCATATATTTTAATTTGTTTAAAGAAATATAAATAATCATAATGGGATGTTTTAAACATTTTAATCAAACTGTTTTAAGATATTAATGATAATATTGAAATTAACTGCATTAATGATGAGAAACAATTTTAACATCCTGCAGCCCTCCAATAAATTTTTAAAGGTCCCATAGTGGGTCACGGCCCTCTAGTTGAGAGTCACTGCCCTTACAGGCGATCAGGGCACCTCTGGTTTAACCCATGCCCACTTCAGCACTAAAGAGTTGCTGTATATCCCAATTACATTTAATTTCCTGTTCACATTAAACACTGATACTGAAAACAGGCTCAGAGTGTCACACCAGGGTTAAAACCTGTGACAAATATTTTATACATAATTTTATTGCTCTGTACAGCTGAACAGCAAATTTACTCGAAATTGTGCAGACCATTGTATTTCAGCATTGGCTGAAGCTCAAGAACAGAACTGCATACATGATTTTGATTATCTGGGGACACAATTTGCTTTTTAATTCTTTTATGAAAATAAGTTTCTTACACGCACTATAAACATACATCCAAAAAAAAAAAAAAAAATTCTTACCACCCCCGAAACAGTCTTGGTGACATGCACTATTCATGTAATAATTACACCTCATACTATTCTTATCCACAACATACATTAAAAAGCATGACTGAACCTGTGATCAGATTTATAGAGACACAGCTTTCTGAGAAGTGAAAAGCAAAGCTTACTGTATAATATTAATGTGGTATGAAATGAGGAAAAGGCCTGGATCACCTTCCAAGTTTATACTTAAAATGTCCATGCACAGGGGAGGCCTTTCATACATTTGCAATCTTTTCTTCTTTCAAATGGTCCACTGCCTCTTGTTTAACTTCACAGTCTGCTGGTTCTGCAACAGTCACCTGTTCTATTTGGATTTCTATTGCTTGTTCTTTCAATTTCTCGCCATCTACTTGTAAAACCACTGTCTCTTCCACCCCACCCACAGTTTGAGAAGGCTCTTCCTCCACCATGACAGTCTCGTCAACAGCAACAACGTCCACCGGCTCCACAGTGATATGCTCCACACACATGCCGTCCTCCAGGATCACCCTCTCCTCTCCCTCCTCAACCTCTGCCACAGCCAAGACTGTGGTTGGGTCTGAAATCATGACATCCTCTGTGCCGATAACCTTCTCCTGAAAGCCGTGGATTTCTTGCAGATGATTGTGGAGGTCTCTATTTAGCATGAACCATTGATCGCAGATGGTGCAGTGGTTGGGTTTCTCACCCGTGTGGATCACCAAATGGTACTTGAACTGCTCCCAACTATTGAAAACACTGCTACAGACCTGAGAAGAGAAAAAGATAAGTGAGTAGGGCTGCAAGAATAAGCAAAATAAAACTGAAACTGCCATATAGTGTAATTATTAAATTGCATTTAATTAAATCAATTTGTTTTACATTTTTGGCATCACAACCACAACCACCTTCCCAAACTTAAAATGATAACATTTATAAACCCACGGTTGTTAACAAAAGAAAACAAGCCTGAAGTATTCTGTCAAAAATAAAGCTTGATGCTTTGGCATTTGAAAATGATAGATGCATTTTGGTTGATCCAATATCAAGTGGACAACGCTAAATACAGGTGTGAACGGGGTGTAAAGCGTTTTGTCCACTTTCGACCACTTCCAGAGAAACTGAGGCAGTCAAATGCAGTCAATCAGACTGGTCTCGTAGTGTGGATGCTCACATGGTCAAATGCATTCGAACAGCCACAAAACACCACCCCCTCTCTGCCTACTGAACCAATTCGAAAACATTACGGGACGTGAAGGCGAAAAAAAAGTCTAAAACAAACCCACAGCGTTCAACATAGTTTTGTAGTTATCGTGGCAGAAACAAAAGCTGCTGCACTCCTTATCATTTTACGTTGTCTCCTTTAGCATTTTTATGTAAATTGCGCAAGCATACTTCGAAATACTAGATCGAAAGATCAAAAATAGCAGTAAAAGTTTTTAGCTCAGTGTTTTCTCTTAAAACCTATTCAACTTTTACTAAGGAATAGAGAAAAGTTTAAGCTAAGAGTAAGGGTGGGGTTGACCTCTTTTCTATGGATGATGTCAGCTTGCTTACTAATTACATCCACAGTGATTGGCTGATAGTCTCTGTCAGAGATTTATTCATAGAAATACTGAAGAGTTATATTATATAACAATATAACAATATTATGTTGCCATATTCAAAGGTTTTAAGAAGCAGGCTCTGTCACTAATTAAACCATTATATGTTCAGCTAATTGTCAGCCACTTACACGTGTGCTACTCATAATTAGTGAATATGCATATAAACAGCCTTTTTAATTAACAGAGTAGAAGAATCATAGCTGATAGTAAAGCATGCAAACATAAAAGAAAACCAAACCGGACACAAGCACAGCTGCTACTTCTTGTCCAGCTGGTTAATGAAAACAAGGATATAATATTAAAGGAACATTTGGAGTTGGAATAACCTCTAAAACCAAAGGTAATACCTTTTTAAAAGCTCATTATCGTCAAATGTTTTTCAAATGTTCATATTCTAGGGCAAATTGTCTGCAACAGCCATTTTAGGATAGTCTGTGGCTTGGTCTTTATAGTGACTAAGGAGTCCTCTTCACTACTTCTAATGTTTCACAGATTTAGGAGCTAGTTTTAGTGTTAAAACGTTTTGTAAAACACTCAGAGTGCAAAACATTCTTAAAATATGATCGTGGGTTTTTTTTAGTCCTATAAGTGACTAAAAATGCATGTTTGGATAATATGTTACTGGCTAAAACTAACCTGGCATTCATAGAGCTTCTTTCTCCCTTTTTTGGCTCCAGCACCATTTTGACATGCTGACATGTGGCACTTCAGTGTACTGTTCCTGGCAAAACGTTCATGGCACTCCGGGCACTCAAAGGGTTTCTCACCTACATATACATGAATAAATGATAAAAGCTGATTAGAGATTAAACTTGAATACATTTGTTTAAATCCATTTAACCTCATAATATCTCACCCACACACCTGTGTGCTTCCTTAAATGCTCTTTGAAGTGTCCAAAATGATCAAACTGCTTTTCACAGTACTCGCAAACATGCACTTTCTTTTTCTGCCGTCGGGATTGTTCCTCTGCATCAAAATGATAATTATTCAGGTGCAGTTTAAGGGCTCCTTCGCGGGCGTATGTTTTGCCGCAGTGTCTACAGACAAAGCCCTTATCTGGAGTAGTGGTGTGAGTCTTCATGTGCTGTTTGAGGTGGTAGTAGAGTTTGAAGCAGCGGTCACACTTGTCACAACGGAAAAGGTTGTCCAGCTGAGAGATCTGAACCTCCACCACTTCGATATTCTCCAGGGTTTTGGAGGCCATCACAGCCTCATCCTGCATGACTATTGTCTCATCTTCTTGGTTTCTCATCACATGGACCGTTTGCTTTCCCTGCTGGTACTTGCTGGTGATGTCAGCCAATAAGGCCAATGCAGAGTCATCCGATGAGGGTTCAGTGGAACTCCTGGCAGCATCCACTACTTCCACCAGGCCACTTTCCTCCACCTCAATATGTTCCTCGCCAACCTCCACTTCAATCTCAACAGATTCAGTCTCCACTGAAGGAAGAGTCTCAGTGATCACATTGGAGGTCTCTGCAATCTTCCTTTTCTTAGCCTTGCTCTTTCCAGTCAAGGCCTGGGAGGAGTTTATTGAGGTGGTACCATTCCTTCTAGATGGGAGAAGAAACATAATAGTTAAAAATCAACTTCAGGATAAAAGCAGGCAAAAAAAAAAGTACAATAATGAATAACCTGTTGTTCAAGGCTTTGATCGCCTCGTGCATTTGAAGGTACTCCGCAGCTCTCCAGACATCATTGACTTCTTCCTGACCGTTCACAGCTAATGTAGCCGTATAAGTGAACTCCATTAGGTGGCGGAAGGCAGTGTTGCTTACACCTAGAGAAATAAATTATTGAGCATTTAATATTTTAAGTATTTTTTAGATTATTACTATTAATGCTGGGAGAACATAAAATACAAAAGTAGAAATGTGTCAACTTGTAGATTTAATTGCTATCAACTTTGATACAAAAACTTGAGGTCTGACTCAAGTGTAACAGGTTTAAAATTTTGATAAGAGTGTAGGACACAAAGACAGAAAAAAAATGTAAACGTATGGACCTGATGATCTCTATTGGACCTGATGCGGTCTATTGTGATGCTAGGCAGCTGCACCAAAACATTCTCCCACATTTTTTGACAGCTTGAAATTTAAAGTATAGGCTACATTCTCTGACTACGCAGAAAAACGTATCGCCCGATGCCGATATCTGAAAAATGTCAAATATCGGCATCAGGCGACACTACTACTATACAGCTCACACTCTCTCTCTCATTTACTGTCACTGTGAACAGTTCTGTCTAATACAGATTGAACTCTGCCTAATAATCAGATATAAAGGTTAAACAAATTAATGTATACTAAAAGTATTATAATGATTAGAGGTAGACCAATGTATTGGTTTTGCCGATTAATCGGCACCAATAGTTGAGTGATGGAGCAATCAGTTATCAGCAAAAATCCATACCCATAATTTTCCGGGTTGTGTCTGTTGCTGGAGCGGCTGAGAAGGGTGTTTTCATTACACAGAGAGTGAGCGGCCTCTAGTGGTTGAAATCACTGACAGCACGTGCTGTTTGTTTGTACACGTGATGCTGCACGCTGAACAAAGCGAGAAACTTCAGACCCGGATTTAAATCCAGCTGACAGAAAATCCTACTACGACATTCACATAGTTTTCCATTAAATTGGATTATATTTGCCCCTATTCGTTGTTAATGTACATAATGAATTGTATATCGAGCATTTTCATCGAAACGTTTGTATTTCTGTGTCTCTAATAAAGTCTGGATTGCTATTTACGTTTCTTCAAACTTATCTATGCCTCATTGTTCATTCTTGAAGTAAACTTGTGTCCATTTGGTGAATAAATAAACAGTTTTAGACCGCTGCTCAAGGGCAACTTGAAGCGACGTGTCTGGAGTGTGTGTGATACCGGTGAGTTCTCCTAGACTCTGTGCTGCTCTTTTATTTTGATTAGATAATCACTAAGTGTTTAAGGATAGAAGCAGTTCAAATGTGAGTTAAACTGTACTGAAATAAATGTAGGGCCCTTCGTTTTCCGCAATGCAGAAAACATGGAATCGTTGAACAGAATTCACAGTTTAACGTGGAATGTCACGGAATTGGTAAAATTTTTAATAAATTAAAAGCAGGTCATTACACTTAAATCAAATCACGATATGGACTAATACCTATAACTATTAAGCTGGGAAAGTCGATACACAGAACTGTAAAGGTATTCACAGAAACCCATCAAAAAAGTGCGGCTTGATTTTTCAGTAGAATGTACATAATAACATTATTTTTTTTTATATAGTAAATCCTATTTGTTTGCAAAAAAAAAGTTACTTTTCAGTAATTAAAAGATAAAATTAAAATTATATTAATGGTTCATGTCTTGATTTGATAACCAGAAAAAAATCAATACACAACACAGAATTTTTGAGGGGGAAAAAAATCATAAGGCTTCTTTAAGAAATTTAAAAAATATAAAAAAAAATATGGTGAGAAAAAATAAAGCATTTAATAGGGCAATCAACTTTTATTAAAGGGGGGGTGAAATGCTATTTCATTCATGCAGTTTTTTACACTGTTAAAGAGTTGGATTCCCATGCTAAACATGGACAAAGTTTCAAAAATTAAGTTGTACGTTTGAAGGAGTATTTCTGTTCCAAAAATACTCCTTCCGGTTTGTCACAAGTTTCGGAAAGTATTTTTCGAGTATGGCTCTGTGTGACGTTAGATGGAGCGGAATTTCCTTATATGGGTCCTGAGGGCACTTCTGCCGGAAGAGCGCGTGCTCCCGTATAGCAGAGCAGAGAGAGGCTGTGCACAGACAATCACTAATCAGAGCGAGAGCGTTACGAAATGTCACAAAAGGAGTGTGTTTTTGGTTGCCAGGGCAAGACAACCCTGCACAGATTACCAAAGAAAGAACAGCATTAAGGGATCAGTGGATGGAGTTTATTTTTACAGAGCATCAACGGAGTTGTGCAAGTGTTTGTGTTTGTTCCCTGCATTTCTAAAATGCTTGTTTTACAAACAAAGCCCAGTTTGACGACGGATTTGCGTATCGTTTACTTCTTAAGGATGATGCAATCCCAACGAAAAAGGGTCACGATTGTGTGTTGGAACCACAGGCGGTGAGTAAAACTGCTTAAAATATCTCTGCCTCCTTGTTAGTGCGTCCGCCTCCCATCGGAGACCCGGGTTCGAGCCCCGCTCGGAGCAAGTCCTTGCTGCTGCTGCTCTCGTTCAGTTTCAGCCTTCACAGCTGTCACAGCTTCTCAACGCAACTGGCGCTCGTGATTCTTTAGCTCCGCCCACACGTCACGCCTCCAGGCGCTCGTGTTTTTCCGGGAAAATCGGTACAGACTATCTTTCACTTATGAATATAATAAAACTAAATACTTTTTGGAGTTATGAAGGATGCAGTACTACTCTATAGGTACTCAAGATTAACAGGATATTGAGTGAAAACGAGCATTTCACCCCCCCTTTAAATGAATGTGAAAATGCATACGTTTCATGGTTTTAATTAATTAGACATGCTTGATTAATAAACTTTAATTTAACTATTAAAAAGGAGCTGAGAAGATTAAAACAATACAGAAACTACTACTAGTAAGGTTCAGTACTGTTTGTTTTTTTGTATGTTTTTTTTTTTTTTTTAATAAAGCACTATTTTAGTTTTTGTTCAGAATCCATTTTAAATACTATTGGTTAATTAATCTGTATCGGCCAGTGTGGTCCAACCTAGCCATCGATATCGGCAAAATCCAGTATCGGTCAATCATAATAACGATTGCTTTTATATTGTTAGCTGTAAAAAATAAAATAAAATAAAAAAGCTAACATTATAATACTTTCTCTTTGTGGTCAGCAGTAAGCAAATACACATTTATATAATTTAAACAAATCTTTGAGTGGCCAATGAACATTTAATTTCACAAACCTAGCAAACAGTCAAATCCAGCTGTGAGATCTTGTGAAGTGTGTATGTGTCTCCAGCATGATCCAGTGTTCTCTGTGTGGCGGTCAGTCTTTGTGAATTGAATGCTATAAACTTTAAACTCATGATTTTAAATTATGCTGCGCTTTATGCATTTGCCCACTGTCATATTTGTCATTTTCACTATGTGTTGTATGAAAATGACTGTTACCCTTACTTTATTTAAAAAATATGATTCCAAATGCACACAAACTTCCCAGAATACTGAGTGCCCTGTTGGTTACAATTGCTCAGCTCAACTTAAATAATGTTTTTATAAAATATTTATTTATTTGAGAAAAATTCTTAAATTATGTTTATTTTACAAATTTTTTTTAACCACTGTCAAACTATTTCAAATGTTTTAAATATTAACAGTAAAAAAAAAATTATATATACATATACATATATATATATATATATATATATATACATATACATATATACATATACATATATACATATACATATATATATTCATATTCATATACATATATATATTCATATTCATATACATATATATATTCATATATATATATATATATATATAAAAGGGTTGTGCCCTCTCTCTTGCTCCACCCATGCATGATAATATCATGAATCGTCGATCTCAGGGGGTGACGATATGACAATTTAAAAAATGACCATATCACCCAACACTAATATATAGATAGATAGATAGAGATAGATAGATAGATAGATCGATAGATAGATAGATAGATAGATAGATAGGCCCCCCTGCTTTCCAAGATATTGGCATCAGCTGTCAAAAAAAAAAAAAAAAAACATATCGGTCGATCACTAATCTATTATCTGCTATACAAACAAAATGCCACCAAGTCGTCAACTGGATTGCAAACAGGTGCTTCCAGTTTAGACAGATATACTGATTAAGATGACATTATCCAGAACAAACAGGCTACACTGTAATAATAAATAACAATTTTTGATTCCATACAGTTGTGTGTATTGTTAGGTACCTTCAATCTCCACTAGAGGCTCTTGAGTGAAGTCCTGGAAGAATTTGTGGAAAAACTGACTGCAGGCAGCCAGAACAGCTTTGTGGGCTCTAAACTGATGTCCTGTAAAAAAGTAACCACAATCATCAATACCACCAAATATGTGCAACTGTCTATTTAACTGTATAATAGTTTGCATAATTCAGTAAGATACTATATTTTGAGGTAGAAAGGCCGGAAACCTTACCATCCACGATAAGAGTGATGTCTGTGAACTGATCCAGCTGACGCTGCTCATTCAGTTTGTCAAGCATCACTTTGTAATGGGCTGGAAACTCATGCCCATAGTCAACATCTCCATCAACAGACATGGCTCAGCCCTTTCCCTGCGCATGCAAGTACTATTAAGAAACAAACAAACATGACAGAGTCAGAAAATTATGTATGCATGTGTAATATGCATATTATAATACACAAAAAAAATATGCATGTGACCTAATGCTACCAAAAAGCAGTTACAATTGCTCTGCTCTTCTAAGTGGGTAACGTAGACTTCTACAATATTAAAATATTAAATGTCAATGCATTTTTACAGCCAACAAATTCTTCTACAAACTTTAACTAGCTTATGTAATTTAACACAGACAATGTTTTCAGATAAATTAGGCACATACTTTGTAATGGCCCCTATGCCAACAGATCCACAGAGTAGCGGTCATTTCTAAACAGCAAGCTGAATACGCGCTTTTCTACAGGGAGCTTCTCTACGCAAGACGGGCTGCTTTACACCCAACTGGTCAAACTGCTGCAAAAGCCACGACTTCAACAGCCCAACCGCACAGAGGCCCTACAGAAATATACAAACGGCAAAAGCAGCAATGTGTGCCAGTCAACTTCATGTTCCTCGCGCGCTAGGCCTGTGGATGCTAACGCATTCGCCATTTGTTTTCTGGACCATTGTCGTTACGTCATCAAATCGCGCATTAAAATGCTCTTTTAATCAAACAGATTCCCTCTCGGCTAAATAATGAGTGATGCCGGGTGTCTAACGCTCCCGAGAACTTACCCCGGGTGACGCTGTGATGTTAAGTGAAGTAGCTTCTATTCGTTGGAGGCCTGAATCGATGAATGTGCTGTTTTTCCTCCGCTCGTCGGAAAAGGGCGGTCGCTTTTGCTTTGGCCTCAAGTTCCCATAAGCCCCTACGGAAGAGTTTTATCGCGCGAGGCTGACAGGTGGTGGTTACCAGGGCGACGGAGCCCAAAGATTATGTCATCTTCAAGAATGGAAAATGTAAATACGTCTTATACGTGTTATAAGTAACATTTTGGGGTTGGCAGCCTGATTTGGATTAAAATAAATCAATAATACTATACTATAATTACTCTATAATTTATCACAAAATTACCTACTAATAAACATTTTGAATGCTTGTACATACAATTCATTGATATATTATTATTATTATTTTTATTATTCACTTCATTTAACATTTTTTAATTTGAATAATTAAATTTAATTTTAAATGTTTTGTTTCTAAAACGTTTTCTTTTTTCATTTTTAAGTATTTTTTATTGTCTTTGTCATTTTTATTTTTATTAAAGTTTTAGTTATTTTAGATAATATAAAATAAATGTAAGATTTGTATATTTTTATTTCAGTTAACGTTTTTAATGGCTTTAGTTTTAATAACCCTGATCCAATGTAGCAATGTTACTTTTGTTCAAAAACACATTGGTGAAAAAAAATCCACAAATTAGAAAAAAAAAACTCAGCATTTATTAAAGTCTAAAAAGAACATTATTTTGACCAATTACTCTGTAAGAATTAATTATAGCTATATATTATTTGTTCATCTAGACCTATAAGACCTCAAACATAAATAATATTACATTTTTCACTAAGGATATTTGAAGATAAGTTGAAATTTGAGATATTAAAATGTTTTTTGTTTCTCTCATGTAATCCACCTTTGACAAACAAAGCTCTCCACTGATACACTCTTAAAACTAAAGGTTATTTATTAGTATTGACGGTTCCATTAAGAACCTTTAACACACATGGAACCTTTTTATTAAGAACAAATGGTTCTTTTAAGAAGTTATATGGGAAACCTAAGGTTCTATGGGAAACCTAAGATGATTATTGTATGGCATGACTGTGAAAACCCATTTGGAATCTTTATTATCATTAATATGACAAAAAAAGGCAAGGCGTTGATGTTTGCCTACAAACCTACTGGCTCTGAACCCAGTTACCTAAATTCATTACTTCAGACTTATGTGCCCTATAGAAGCTTGCGTTCTGCAAGTGAACGTTGCTTGATTGGATTGTTCCATCCCAAAGAAGCACAAAGTCACTTTTACGGACTTTTAAATTCTTTTTCTATTCCATCTGTTTTCTTTTTATTTATTATATTATTTAAAAGCCCATGCTACATGTAATGTGTTAAGCTAACTGAGACCTATTATAGCACTCATATATCATTGCTCTTTTTGTTGTTTTTGATTGCTTCCACTGTCCTCATTTGTAAGTCGCTTTGGATAAAAACATCTGGTAAATGAATAAATGTAAATGTAAATGTAAAAAAATGATGATGCTTGTAAATGTAGTTCGAGCAAAGAACTAAGATTTGATTGCTGGAAGCATGTATAAAGTGTAAAATTAAATGTAAAAACAATACAACATAACCTCAATCTAAACTATCTTAAAATTGGAAGCAAACATCAAAAGGTTTATACATGAGCTGTTTAACCATTTCAGGTTTGGTAGTAAAACATTAGGCTAATCTAAAAATGATTGTCCAAGCTTGAGAAAAAGTATCTAAAATCTAATAGAGTAGACAATTTCTCAACATGCTATTGATTTGATTGTTGTTCATTGTCCAACCAGATGGAATGTCTATGAATGTTTGAAATGTGTTTTGGTTATGTAAGTTTTAAATACTTACTCCAAAGCAAGTCCCATCTATTATGGGTTATCATATTTTTTTTTCGATTTCTTCCTCTTCTTTCGACAACTTTGATGAACTTACATAGTTTTGATGTCTTCAGTGTGACTCTCTCTCTATCTCTCTCTCTCTCTCTCTCTCTCTCTCTCTATATATATATAATTCTTGTTATATTTATTATACATAAATGAACATTTTAGGTAAGGATCCTCTTTACTGGTATTTAATGGGCATATAGAACAACAACAACAACTTTAATATTGACAAATTATTTTTCATGTTTAAACTAATATTTTTGTTTTTATAACATATATTTTGTTTTCTATACTTGTTGGTAAAATTTCATGTAAGCTGTTTGGCATGAATAAAGCATGTTTAAAAAAAGTTTCATTCTTTATTGGGATCTATACTATGACTCCATGAAGAACCTTTAGCATCCTTTCCAATGCATAAAAGTTTCCATTGCATGGAAAAAGGTTCTTCAGATTAATAAACTGTTGACTGAATGGTTCTTTGGGGAACCCAGAAGGCTTTTTCTATGGCAAGACTGAAAAAAAAAAAAAAAAATTTAGAAGCTTTATTTTTATGACTGCATACAGTATTTTCAGTTTTATGACTGCATACGGTATTTTCAGTTTTATGACTGCATACGGTATTTTTGATGTGCCATTTTCTTCTGGTCCTTACAGAGTTCACTGCAACTTGAACACTGCGAGAAAAGCACAGATGAGAATACACCAGTAGAGGAAGAACGGCGTGGCCGAGGATGTGGAGAGACACAGGCATGCTGGCTCCCACCATCACCACCATCACTACCTGGCCCAGGCTGACTGTGGTCAGCAGCCGTTGAGCCACCAATCGTGAAACACACTAGGTGAAAAGTTCAGTACAGCTGTGGCAGCACTGGACTTTAGCATGCAAATTGGAAAAATTTGCTAATTGGTTATTGTTAGAAGGAAGATATATAATTCACATACATCTAAATGACAACATTAGCACAGCACTAGATTTTGATTTATTTATTTTGGTTAAATCTGTAATATAACAAACAAACTTCCATTGTCTGATGTGTGTTAGGTTCATCATGTTAGTGTCTTTTCACCTCTAAATGCTTTATGCGGCCTTAATGAAAGCAGGTGTGGAAACTATGCGTTAGTGGTGCCTGTTTGATGTTAGACCACATCGATATTAATATGGTTTTTCCTGGAAAGAGAGAGAGAATAAATTCAAATAAAGTTTAAAAAAAAAAAAAAAACTCTACCCACTCATTAACTGTGAACTGTGAGTGAACTTTACTTAGATTTTTATACATAACATTATATGCAACAGACACAAACTATCCAACCAGTAATTTGAAATTTTACATTTTGACTGATGACTTAAGTTAATTTATTTATTCATGTATTTTATTTCAATGTATTGATTTTAATTGATTACTTATAAATACGTTATTATAAAATAATTTATACAATTATTTGTCTTATCATTTAAATCAATATATCATTTTTATTCATTTAAAAATAATTTTAACATGTAAATAAATAATGTAGTTAGTTACTATATTTATTAATATTATATATATATACATATATATATATATATATATATATATATATATATATATATATATGTATAAAACGCTAATTTACGTAGAACAGAAAACTAAATGGTTTAATATACAGAAGTATAAATTTCGAGAAAAAACATATAATTGTTTTAATGAACGTACAGATATTTTATTTACAAGTGTCAATCAGTCAATATATGATGAAGGAAGTACAGCCTCTGCTGGGCTTTTTCAGTAATGGCGTCTGTGTGAGTGTCCCATTCAGGTCCTGAGAGATGGTGGTGCCCAGGAACGTCCCACGAATAAAACTGGATTATTTAATCATGACTAAATAATCATGTTTTATTCTTGTATGTTTTTTTCTTAAATTAATGTTTTAATTCATGTATTATTAGCTACTAAATAATTAATTTCATTATTCTTTTTTAATTTAATTTAAGTGGTGACTTATAAATACATGGTATTAATATGAATTTATTTATAATATATAATATACAATTAAAAGAAAATAGTTAAATAACTATTGTTAACACTTTGTTAATAATAGATAACCCTAACCCCATAAAAACACGTTGTACTTAGTACTTGCGTAATTAAATTGCAACTATGACACCTTAAAATAAAGTGTAACATAAATATTATAATAAAAGTTTATCATTTTCAACGTATTTCATTATATATTTCATATTATATTTAGATATACTTATATAATCTGTAAAAAAAAAAAAAACACTGTTCATTCATTCCACTGTTTACGTCATTCCGAAGTTCACTGACAGATGGCGCGCGCGCACTGATTCAGCTTTCGTCCACGTTTGTTCCCTTTCAGAGCCTCTCCAGATTTTTTCTCCCAGACCTGCTGCCGTTTGCAGTGTGTTTCCTTTTAGATCCGGTTAGACACACAAATGTCCTTTGCCATGCATGTGCAACTTAGACATAGTCTCCTGGCAGAAAACACAGGTAAAGAGAAAGTGAAGAAGAAATCTGCGTTTTTATCACCTTTTCTGAAAATCTGCACTCTGCAGTATTTATAGCAGGACAGCATATGAGCCTCTCAGTTGCAGACTAACGGTTGGAATAACGTTTAATTTCACTGATTTCCAGTCGATTTACTGTGGCTTGTGTGTGGACAAGCAATAATTTGACCTTGAAACTTTTGTAGCAAAAGATAAAGAAAGCAGTTCCCTTGATCGTTTTAACAGCCATCGAGATGCCCTTGAGACTCAAACCTCCCCTTCAAAGCATACATCGCAAAAGGTCAACAAGCCAGTAGAGGCAATAAATGGTCAGGGTTGGAGGCTTTGATAGGCTTAATTGTCTTGAAGATCCAGTGCAAGAGAGCAGAGGCTCATGGCGAATTACTTACAATGTCCTGAGAGGCGGATTGTGAGAGTGGGCTGCACAGATTCAATCAGCCTCATGCAGTGTTGCTAAGTACACACCATTCGCCAAATTGCCTGATCTGCTTTCGCTATCAGCTAGGGTCCTGCTGCTTCTGTATCTACTTAGCAGAGACCGGAGAGCTTCTATCTTGTACTTGCTGGACGCCTGCTCTTCCCCTCGTTCGCAGTACATTAAAGCTTCGGTGGTGTTGACCTGGCTTTCATAATGCATCAGGCCCTTTCCACAGCATGGCTCTCAGTGATGTAGTTAAGTTAGTCTGTCACACACATCATGCCAACATCATACTAATGGACCCCTTGTGCTGTGGCTTACAGTTTGTTCCTGTTTTCCACTAAAAGCCTGTGAAATAAGAATGAAAATAACTTCCTGATGTGTGTGAACTGGATATTACCTTTGTGCAATTAAGATCACCAGTAAAATATGGAGTGCCACAAGGATCTGTCCTAGGTCCTCTGCTATTTTCAGTATACATGTTGCCCCATGGTAATATTATTAGAAAATACGGGATTAGTTTCCACTGTTATGCTGATCATCATCAGCTATATATCTCAACGAGACCAGATGAAGCTTATAAATTATTTAAGCTAACAGAGTGTGTTAAAATTGTAAAAGATTGGATGACCAATAATTTTTTCCTATTAAATTTGGAGAAGACAAAAATATTACTTATTGGACCAAAAAACAGTACACAGAATCTCGTACAGTTTGCAACTAGATGGATGTACTGTTACGGATGTGACTTCCTCTACAGTCAGAAATTTGGGTGTTATATTAGACAGCAACTTGTCTTTTGAAAAACATATTTCCCATGTTACAAAAACAGCATTCTTCCATCTTAGAAACATTGCCAAGCTACGAAATACGTTACCTGTTTCTGATGCAGAAAAGCTAGTTCATGCATTCATGACCTCAAGACTGGACTATTGTAATGCACTTCTAGGTGGTTGTCCTGCATCTTCAAAAAACAAGCTACAGGTAGTCCAAAATGCATCACCTTGAGTCCTCACCAGGTCAAGAAAATATGATAATTTTACCCCAATTTTACAGTCTCTGCACTGGCTACCTATTAAGTTCCGTATCAGTTACAAATTATTATAACTTACCTTTAACGCCCTTAATGGTTTAGCTCCTGCTAGCCTTATACCACGCTACAATCCACCATGCTCCCTAAGGTCTCAAAATGCTTTTTTGCATTTGGCTCACAAACTCTGGAATAGCTGATAATGTTCGGGGTTCAGACACACTCTCTCTGTTTAAATCTAAATTAAAAACACATCTCTTTCGCCAAGCATTCAAATAATGCATGTCATAATTTGTGACTGCAGTTGTATCTGATCAAATGCACATTATTTTTCTTTAGCTTGGGTTAAACTAATTAATTTTACTTGGTTGGAACAGCAGCTATGCTTATTATGTCTCTATTTGTTTCTTTGTTTTACACTAGCTCCAGTCTGGATCCAGAACACCTGAGAAGAAATGATGCTGACCCCTCAGAGGATCCCAGATGATGCTAACCCTGAATCATCAAACATAAGTAACAAATATTGGTACAAGTGTGATTGCATCATATAATAATTGCTGTTAATAGTGTTCATCGTCTGGTTGACTACGTCTTGTGTGTGAAAATATCTGTCATATGCACATAAAATATCATAAAAAGCGCTATACACATAAATTTGAATTTAATTGAACATGCTGGAGGATTTTTTTTCAGTTTTTGTTCACAATCAATCTTATGTTCAGGGCTATTTCTGTTATTTTTACCAGTTTGTCTTCACCTTGAGGGAAATGATGGCTAAAAAGCTGGAACATATATCTTCACAGTAATTCCCAAGCACACAGTACACACATTCAGCCAGAACAATAAACTAATATTACTTGTGCCAAGATTAACTTAACAGTCCATGTCTTTAAATAAAACATGAAACAACCAACAGCATACAACCATAGGAAATCAAATAGTTTGAGGCCATCTTTATTAAACTGAAGAAAACAGAGCAAGGCAAATGCTGAAAATTACAATGATTTGAGGTATGATGAATTCAACCAATTCCAATAGCAAACCGTACAAATGTTTCAATAACAAACGTGAATCAAGTTCTTTATAATGTCTCATTAATGCTCAGCGGTCTGCATCAAGGCAAATACACTGCTCCAAAAAATATCTAGTCACATACAGGACTAACCGTACAGAAGATTAAATGTAATAGCATGTCTATATATCATGTACATTTATCAACTTGCATGTACAGACAGGCATTTAACTGCCTATGCATTTTAAGAATTTTGCAAAAGATGGAGATTCATAGGAAAATGCTACATGAAAAGTTAATAAAGAGGAGCAGCACTGCAGGAAACGCAACAAACAGCAGAAGTTAAAATACATATACATATCGTACGCCACATATCATGACAGCTTAAGACATTTCCATTAAAACATGAACATGCTGGTTTCACAGCAATGGCAGCAGCAGAAGAGCTGTATAATACTTGATATTTCTCAGTAAGGCAATATCTTTATATATATATATAAAAGAATGGCACGTTGCTTAGCACAGTGTTAAGATTGACTACATCATGTATAGGCCCACTAATCATATATACACATAATAAACATATGCAGGACTTCACAAGTGAAATCATTACTCCTCATTTAGGTTTTAAATTTACTGATTTAGCTTATGTCCTGTTCTGTGTGTGTGGAGGCACATAAAGTGTAGGCCATTCAAATCGGTCTAAATATATCATATTATACATATTGTATATATAATATATTATATTAAATACTTTTTATTTCTGCATGCCATAATACAAAAGTAAATGTTTTAACTGTTTTTTTTTTTCATTTCCTTCTCTGGCTCATTTTCAAAATAAGAGAAAGCTAAATACTTTCTACTGTACCATTTTTTCTCTACACCAATATCTACACTATATATATATATATATATATATATATATATATATATATATATATATATATATATATACATACATACATACATATATATATATATCTATATATGTATATATATAGATATATATACATATACATATATATATATACATATACATATATATATATATATATATATATATATATATATATATATATATATATATATATATATATATATATATATATATATATATATATATATACACACATCTAATATGAATTTCAGCATCAAGTCCTTCCCTCTGGCTCATTGTTCAACAGTTTTTGGTCCCATTGTCTTAGGTGTATCTGTGTGTTCGCACAATAACAAAGGCTTATCATCATAATTATGGCACTTCATTCTACTGCGGTACAACGAAGCATTCAAATTGTACTAAATAAATGATTAAATCAAACAATACATTTGATTAGCCTGAGTTATAAAAGCACATACACTGCCTTCCAAAATCAATGTAAAGATGTTTTGTATTTAAAGATTAAATAGATTTTTCTCAGTAAACAAAACTCTGGAAATGAGATAATAAAATAACTCCAGAATTTACGTGTGAACTATAGCAGAAAACTAAAGAAATGTTCAACTATGCGCAGGTTGAAAGTAACAGCACAATTTAGACCTTTCACATACAAAGGGGAAAACTGACCGCAAAGGGTGCACTACAAGCAGGTTCAGCTCATGGCATCTGTGCAGATCTGGCAGAACATCATGCTAGTTCTGTGATGTCTGTAAATAAATTACATGAAGCTATTCATGAGGATCAGTTTATTTCAAAACTGAATATTCTGTCATTATTTACTCACACTCGTGTTGTTCTTAACCTGTATGCTGTTATATATATATTTTTTTTTTTTCATGGAACACTAAAAGGTAACTTTTGGTAAATATTCTCATTGCTATTTCCTATACTATATCAGTTCACAGTAGGTTGATCAAGCTTTGAAAATGACAACAAAAGTAATCGTATGCATCCTGGAACTGCAGAGACCAAATCATGAATTGAACTCAAAGACTGGATGAGTGAACTAATTGTTCTTGTGAGTCTGTTTTAGTGAACAAAATAGGATTTGATTAGATTTACAAACTGGACAAGTCATTCCCGAACAGAGGTGGGTAGTAACGAGTTACATTTACTTCGTTACATTTACTTGAGTAATTTTTCGGGGTAACGAATACTTTTCGGAGTATATTTAAAGATGGGTACTTTATACTCTTACTTGAGTACATTTTTTGGGAAAAATCTGTACTTTTACTTCGTTACTGTGGGCGACGCCCCTCTCGTTACTTTATCTTAATGCAATAAATGCTTCAGTTTATTCCAAACGCGCCGTCTACTTTTCTCTGGACAATGAGCGATGCCCATTCGCGAATGATTCATTCTTTTGAGTCAACTCTGTTCAAAGGCTTGATCAAACCAATTGGCAAACGAGTGAATTGGTTCATGAATCAGTTTGATTGAGTCGTTCAGTTCCATGCCGCACGCGCTGAGCTCTGAAGCGGTTCACTCAGAGTTGTAACGTTTAAGAATATCAGCAGCGTTGAAAACGGGGCTATGGAACTGCACTGAATTGAAAGCTAATCTGCAAAGGCTATTATTTGCTTGCGATGGAGATCCTTATTAGATGAACGCGTGTGCTGTCTACTGTTTTAACAGGTAATAACTTGGGCTACATTCGATTACAGTACACGATACCACTGTGACATTAGTTTGTTGTACGTGTGTGGCTTATAACAGGTTGAATGCAGCTTCCAAAAGACAAAGAATAGCCGATTAAGATTTTATTAATTTTAATACAATCACACCAGTGCGAGTACGTTCAGCAAGTCATATCATCAGCTGCTAAATTCAGATCTGTGATCGCTTGCTGGCGCTGAGCCAGAGACAGACGCGTTTTTACAGCGCTGCGCATTAACCAATCACACACGGTTCTGTTGAGCTTTTGAATGCAATGGCCAATCAGAGGCGTTCCGATGAGTCATCGCTGAAATGCCGGTGCTTCCTTCACTCGCTCACTTACTGAATACCTCTTTCTGCCGAATTCTCTCGTCAGAAACAACAAAGTGCAGATGTGTGTACGAATCTATAATTAAGATATTGATTTCACAGTGTTAACAGTTTCAGTGATTTTAATGGTAGTTTCTGAGAGTGAATGAAATCTAGACTGTCAGTGAAAATTATGTTTAATAATGTAAATGTTATTTGCTCTCTTTCTGAACAATGAAAGATTAGTAGCAATATTTATATCACATTAATTTTCAATGTTAAATTCACATTTAAAATAAAGTCAGTCGTATTAAAAATATGTTATGGCATGATACCTATATTTGTTACTTAAATAAACAGACAGGGTTTTATAATAAATTACATAAATTGGATTAAAGGCTGATGAAATATATACATTTATACACACACACATACATTACATACATTTTTTGTCTATATATCTATATAAAAATAGGCTCCGTATATATGACCCAAAGTAACTAGTAACTAACTACTTGAGTAGATTTTTTATCCGATACTCTTTTACTCTTACTCAAGTAACTATTCAAGACTAGTACTTTTACTTTTACTTGAGTAAATATTTCTAGAATTACTTTTACTTTTACTTGAGTAAAGTTTTTGGGTACTCTACCCACCTCTGTTCCCGAATCATTCAACTCACTGATTTTAAGACCCAGACTAATGGAGCTGAAGATTATCACAGTATAACAGATTAAACTTTGGTTTGTTCATCACACAAAGCTTTCAAATGACATCAGGCACCAGTCGTATTGAATAATTTCTATTTGGGTCATTTTTGAAGCTTAAAATCATGGTTCACTGTCTTTGTAAATGAGGAAACTAAAATGTGCATGATGAATGTATTCAAAAATAAACAGAATTGTCATTGTGGGTTGAACTATTTCCTTAGCTATACTGTTGGCATATGCAATATTAAGAATTAATAGCAATTCACCGCGCAAGAAATGGTTTGTAAGACTGTCTGAATACCTTTAATATACATGTAAAAGATTGGGGCACAAATAAATGTAACTCCAAATCAGCAAAAAACTTTTGGAAGGCACTGTAACTACAACAGACACCTAAAACAAATAGGACCCAATATTCAAACATCATAGTCTCCTTCTTCACCATCATATACCTCCACTGTGTTTCTCTAAAAACAGAGAATGTCACAAAGTGCTCAATATAAGCTCATCTACTGTATAAAACTTAACAAGCAGTACTTTTTCTGTACAAACTTATCAAGAACACAGAATTACATCTGTGAGAATTTCACCAACTGGGTTTCCAATATGTGGCTTGACAAATCTTAACACTCTATGGGTGTAAATAAAAAAGATAGTTTTTAATTCTCCAGTTATTATAATGCATGATTTCATAAAATAGCTCTACTTAAAAGTAGCTTTTGTCCCTGTGTAGAGGCCATGTTGCACAATAATGTGCTGTTTCTATAGGACATCACTTAATTCATTGTCCAGCCAAGAGCTGTAGCCTTATTTAATTGCAAGTCTTTTTCTAATTAAACAAGTCCAAAAATTGGCACATCTTTCCCAGCTATTCTGTAGTGTAACTCCCATTGTAAATGCATGTATACATATATAGTGTCTTCATCAATATAAAACTGCTACATGTACAAAGATAAAATATAAGAAAATTGCCATACAGTCTGCATTGCACAGCAAAGACTCTATAAGCACTTTGATTTTGACATTTCCCCTGAATACATACAAATAAAAAGTTAATTTTTCATTTTTTGAACAAGGTAACACCTTGTTCAGTGGGTTATTATCATCACAAAAACTCGTCTCAACCTTTTCTAGTAATGATCGCAAATATTACAGTCATATATAGTGATGCTAAAATACACATCTGCACCACAACCATATTTAGCATTTTAAAAAAGTACATTTGCTGAGTTTATCCATCTGGATGTGGCAGAAGATAAAGTGTGCAGAAAGGATGCAGTGCTCAAAATGGCTCCCATAAATCTGGGGAAGCAGGTTCCCTTAAGATCAAGGCTGTGTGGAGACTTGAGAAAATATACTGACTCGTCCACAAAACGAAATAATTCAGGAACCTTGATATGATGCAATGGAATATATTTAATATACCATATATGAGCAAATCTGGGTTGATGTAATCAGAGTAAAGTGATTCATCTTTCACCTGTGTGTAAACAATTTTTTTATAAAGATATGTTTGAATTCATTTTGTCAACTCTTCATCCCATTGCCACAGTTGCTCTAGATCTGTAACTTTGTAATAAGATACACACATTTTCAAAACGGTTCTCAGATACAGCAAGCAAGCATATATCTGTAGTGATATATATATATATATATATATATATATATATATATATATATATATATATATTATTATTATTATTATTTGCATGTAACCAGCTGTTTCTGATTGTAAATCGAAAGCACATTTAAAATCTCCCAGTGAGTTACCGTATCACTGCTGCAAAAGCTGACAGAAAAAAAATGTTTTAAGCATGTTCCATTTTGTTGCGTATATTAGAGAAAATTCATGCGCAGAATTCCCAAACAAAATGGAATTTTCACCAACTGTCATGCCATTCATGCAACTTTGGTTTCCAGCAGTGAAAAGGTACAACAAGACCATGAGTTTTGTGCTTTTTAGTTCCTTCATGGGTTCAGGTTTCCCAGGAGTTCTGGGGTGAGGTACCCCATGGGCATGGTTGGCATTGCGGAGAGATGTTTGTTTGGGCTGTGAGGGCATATCACGGGCTGTGAGGGAGGAGGATTCAGGAGGAGGCTGTGCTGGGCGTCTACCTCCTGCACTACAGTATAGTCTGATACTGGGGGCAGTATGGGGGCCGGAGGAGCTTCAGGAACCAGGCACGGCGTCTGGGAATCATTGCCGGACACCAGGTACTCGACATTCCAGAGGTTCCCCTCAATATCTTGGGTTGAGAATGCTTGGTAGCCCTGCTCAGGACCAGGGCTGGGTGGCATATCGGCAGAAAGCAGCCTGGCTGTGTTCTCTGAGGTATAGGCTCCATCGGAAACCAACTGGAATTGTATCTTCTTCTCATTCTCTTCTTCCTTCTTTTTCACCGGAGGGCTGTTCAGTTGTCCAGGTGAAAGCACCACTCCTCCTGCTGCTGTGAAATCACTTACTTGGGCATAAAAGTCCATGTTAACCCAGCTGGGCACAGTGGATTGTGTTTGAATGGGCGTTTCCTCAACTTCGGATGTCTGCTGGATGCCAAGATCAGAGATGGATGAGCTGCTTCTGGAAACCAAAGGCAAGTCCACGGGTTTAGGGATTTCTGGGTCGCAGCAGCTAGCACGACCTGACTCGTTGTCACTTTTGAAATTCAGGAAGTGAGAAGAGTCTGAGCGGGACAAGCCCAGCAGATGTTGTGTATCAGAACTCTCATTCTTCTCTGCAGGGTCATCAAGGTCCAGCTGGATGAACTCCACCCATGGATCCTCATGGTAGAAGTCCGGCTTGTACATATCTTGACTGCTCAACAAAGAATGGAGCTGGTCAAGCTTTCCATTCTGTCAGTTAAGGGAAATATATATGGTGTTATTAGTATCAACAAAACAAGTCCCATATACAATCAAATAAAACTATGATAGAAAAAAAAAATACAATCAATAATTTTTAAAACCAATCATCATGCATCAAAAATATTACATTTATATGTTGGCTTAAATGTGTTTGTTTTCGAATTGCTCGTGGAGTTTAATTGTTTAATGCTTACATTATGCTCTAAAAATGGAGTACGAGGGTTGTTTAATTAACAAGTCCCTGAGCTATCCGGAGGTTTTAATAATTACGGGAGAACACCCACAACATGTCAACAATTATGACCTTTTCAAAACAATCAAGTTCTGCAGTGATTCATGCCACTTTGCAAATCATGCTAGGTTTGAACAGAGGCTCAGTCTTTTCAGTCTAATTTTATAATGCAACGATTTAAACAATTATTATGTAACAGTCTTCCTAATATACTTATTCATGAAGACACATCATTGTTTTGGTGACATTGCTGTAGTAATTTCTGACTAATTCTTAAATCAAAATCTTTTTCAAAATCACTAGGTAATGCATTTTCCATGCTTTACTTTCTCTATTCCACATTATTATAATTACTTGCAGTTGCAAAAACAAGACAAATATAATTCTTATTAAAAGATTAACAAAATGATCATGTACGCGATCATATAAAATTGTACATGTTTGATGCAAAATTACCTTCAGCAGCTCTGGGTCGATACCTCTAATTTTAGGTGCAGGAATAGGTGGTAAAAATATCACCATCAACCTGTGGAAACAAAATGATCAAAATATTGTAAATGAAAACCATTATATGCATTTGTAATTGTGTGTTGCTCCTGGGTTTCCCTGCTTATAACTTAACATGAAAACTAATTACAAAAAAAAAATATATATAATAATAATAATAATAATAATAATAATAATATATATATATATATATATATATATATATATATATATATATATATATATATATATATATATATATATATATATATATATATATATATATATATATATATAAATATATATATATATATAAAACATATAATTTAATAAAATAATTTAAATCTTAATGGTTTAAAAAAGTGGGGCTCATTTTTATTGTGTATAATCTAATTTCTGACCTCATTTCAATTTTTTCTTCCTTTTGATTCTGGGTTGAAATATAACCATATCTGTGAGATACAACACGTAGGTTTTTAAAAATAGTTAACTCACCTCTGCTGCTGAGAGAAGATGAGGAGGACAAGAAGAATCACCACTCCGATCACTCCAAAAATTAACACCAACGTCGTCGGGAACATTGATTCTGTGCAAAGAAAAATGTTCTTTACTTACCCTGGAGCAATTTGCTTAACTGATTCATGATGGTTCACCTGCACAGCTGCTTTCACTTTGTGCAAACAACAAGTCAAGTTCTTGGCGTCAACTAACCTTTGCTTGGTATCTGCGCCACATGCACAATGATGCTGTTACTGAATTCGCCAAAGTTGTCAAAGGCTAGCATCTTGCAGCGCACCCGGACTTCGTACTCTTTGTCAGTATGCAAACCGTAGATTGACTGCTGTGTGCCACTCTCCAGATCCAGCTGTAATAAGGATGAAAAAGTAAATTAAAAAAAAGAACAAACCAAGGGATTGAGAAATAAACTACCATTTGTGAGCCATTACATTTACTAGAGACAGATTTTCTCAGGGCTGTCAACTGAATGTGTTGAAATGGTAAAAAGATTTAACGTTCATTTAGTTGACAAATTGCAAAATGGATTACAGTGGACCAATGATATGGAAATAAAACAACATTTAAAGGCAACTATAAAGTCACTTTTTTCAATGCAATACTATTTAATTGTTTTTCTCCAAGCCTTCCTTTATATTGTAACATTGCACTTTTATACTAATCTAGCTTCAGCACCATATTTTGACCCACAGAGAGAATAACTGTCAAGAACCTCAATAAAAGTTATCCGTAAAATTTATAACTGAAACTCTCTTGAGGACACCAAAAAGCGAATGTACTTATATGTGGCTTTAGAAGAGGGCCTACGGGAATAACTATAACAGCGAATCATTCCCCTCTGATCTGTTCAGGACTGTCAACATATGACAGTGATTTAACATGTGGCTCAATGTGGTTTTTCGTATGTCTGCTCAGTCAGAGCAGGACTGCCGGGCAGGCCGGGGGGACGTGTAAACCGAAATAGAAAATCCTGCCAGATGCAAAGATCTCCCTGAATTACAGAGCATATATGACTGCTCTGGACCAGTGGTGACCCTTTAAGAGTAGATGAACACTGGCTTATAATGTGTCTCCAACACAAAATTGGGTGGTATAGCCAATTTCCTCCACAGCAATGTCTGGGAGTCCATCGAGACAGGAAGATCAAAACAGCCTCTGTGGTAAGGGTCTGATGAGGTCTGTTCTGTGATGGTCTGATGAGCTCCACAGACAACCTTTTAAAGATGGATTCCCTTGGTTTACGTTATATTATGCCACAGCACTGCTGAACATTTAATCCTCATTGGCTGGTAAAAACTTTCAATGTTAAGGTTTAATGTTACATGTACTGTAAATACTACAGTAATAACCGTAAATTATGCATAATTGCATGCATCTATCCCTAAACCAAACCCCTCATCCTAACCCTTACCATATAGGTAGTACATGTAGTTAATTAATATTACACAGTACTTAACTTTATAATTGCACTGTATCAAGGATACAGTAAAATAAAGTATAACCAAGGATAGTTTTAATATATTCCGACGAATGATATATTATTTAGGCTGCATTTGCATATTCATACTTGTTTTAACAACCTTTTATCAAAACATTGAAGTAAGTAAATAAATAATTAATCCCAAGATTGTTGACCATATATAACTTTTCTACATCATCTTTAAATTACGAGCATGTGTATGGTTTATAATCAAAATGAGTCTCCCACACACAATATTGTTTTAGAGATGAAAATCTGAAAAATATCTAATGTGCATGTGGTAAATGTTGGATAAGTAGTGTGCATACACTTGTAACTGTTGAATTATTGAAAATAAATGTAACTTTTTTTATCAAGGTTATGCTAAACCTTTCATAAACCACTCTTCTTTTATTCTTCTCCAGTATGAAGTGCTAACAACATACCATTTCCCAGTGGGAGGCATTCCTGACCCGGTAATGAACCTGGTACACCAGGCTCATCCAGCCCATCTGCACATCTGCTGATGGAGGGGGAGCCCAGCGCACAAGGACGTCAAAGTGCAACCCTGAGCGACTCACGTTCAGTAGAGTCCAGTTCAGCCCAACTGGTGGGTCAGGATGCACTGGAAAAAACAAAGAATTTTAAGTCAGGCCTCCAACACTGATATTTCTGTAACCGTGTCCATGGAGCGGTTTCATAGCTATTAACTGACCTATGTTCTCCACTGTAAAGCAGGCCTCATCATAGGTTATGTTCTGAGGAACTGAGCGCAGCTGGACGCAGTAAGAGGTCCAGATCTGTGTGTAGGTCTTGTTGAAGTAACACTCGTTTTCCACAGTACGTGTGTAGTCTGGACACTCCTGCCACTCAGAGAGAGCTCTAGATGCCATTCAATAAAGCAAAAAAACAATATTAAACAAAATTATATGATTTATTTAAATATTAAACACCTCAGTACATTGCACTACATGAGTATTTGAGTAGTTAACTTGAAATACTTATAAATCATACAGTCTGGTGAAACATGCTATACTCTATCTAGAACCATTTTAAACAACATTTGATTATTATTTTATAATTATGCATACCACTTTTATGATCTCTAATAAAGAAGTTGTACTTTTAGCAATTTATTTTTTTACATCAAAAGATCATTATTATAAATTAATATAGTATGTTAACTGAAAATGTTCATGGTCCACTAAATGACACAATTTTCTTATTTGATCTAAAATACAGTAAAAACAATACCATTGTGATGAACCTGACCATTTTAAAGGACTGTTTTCTTTTTTGATGTATTTTAAAAATTTAATTTACAGCCATTACTCTATTCTTCAGAAATCATTCTAATATACTGATTCCACATTTCTGACTGGTTGATAGCATAAAGTTTTCATATCATATTATTATATTAAAAAAAATCGCATTATTTAAAAAAATGACATCTTCAGTACCCTGGATCCTGTTTAAGAATGTAATTAAAACAACGTTTAAACTGTGTCTCTTCTCATGCTCCTGTGTAACTTGAATCTCTTCATTTTGTCTTTTCTTTATCTGCTCATGTGACACTACAAGGTCTGCATCTTGGCAAGAGGGATGGCTTTTGTTTATTAAATGAAATGTATTCTTCAACATGTCTTTTTGAAATCTTTAAGTAGTTGGTGTCTTACAGTGTTTGTCTCTTACTTTTTTGTCTTGTAGAAGACCCTGAGGGCTCCGGGCTCGGTGAGGTTCTGGAAGGTCCCAGCGCTCCACCAACAACGGAAGGTCTCCTGCTCTCTGGAGCGGCAGCCCATAAAATGAGGTCCTCTGCTTGGATCTGAATCAGGAAAGGAAGAGAAAAACGAACAAGCTATAAAATGAATTAACATCATGAAAAGCAGGTTTATATTATTATTTAAATAAATAAAAACATCAATTATTCTTTTTATATACTGTATGTATGTTATCTTTTAGCACATTGTCAGTTCTGTCCTCTGCAGTTGAGCTCCTCTGGTGCCAAGTTTACCAGCAGTCCTCTCTGTCCTCTGCTTTTGCGCAGCCATAAATAAGCCTTGGAGGGTGCAATTGATTTTCTCATCCTCTATTTCTTCGCTCCTTTCCTAAATGCAGTATAAATCAGCAGAGCTTGCATGTGGCAAGAAATCCGCTAAAGGTATCAAGATTTTCTACAACAGTTTTTTCAGTTGATCCCTTTCTAAATTGTAACAGTAAGAGTAAATCTTGGTTAAATTAATACAGCTTTGGGGATGGAGAGGGCCGTTAAAAAAAAAATCGAATTTACTTTGAAGAACTTTTTCTGTTGAGGAACCCCCACACACCAATTTTACCTCATTCTCCTTCATCCAGCCGGCATCTAGTGACAACAAGATGTATTTTCTCTGTCCCACAGCTGCTGAGCTACAAAACTGCACCGACAGTGATGCTGGTCAGGACTGATCATGTTGGAAAGGGATTTCCAGTGGCTCAAGTGTGTGAGTTCAAAGCTATTTCAAAATCACTTTATTAAAAATGCAGCATTTCTCAAATCTCAAAATGGCACATACAACTGGTGTTTTATGGAAAATAATTGCTTGAAGATTTTCCATAATGTTCCTTTTGTGTACCGTGGATTAAATAAAAAAACTGCATATGAAACCGACACAAAGCTGTGTAAACAATCACTAATAAACACTACAGCGTTATTCTGGATCTTCTCAGTGTCTAATGCTCTCTCTCCCCCTTTCTGACTCCAAATATTCTGTTATTGCTGTCCCCTCCCCCTCAAAATTCCGGCATGTGCAATAAAAGAGCTTGCTATAAGCGATTAGGTCTGAGATGAAGAAAATGATTTGTGGGCCACTGCGGAAAGGATGGGGACAAAACAGGGACATTATCACCACCAAATTGTTCTTGGTCAATATTTGGTTTGGTGCTGAAAAAAAAAAAAAAAAAGCATAATTTGCTCTCAAGAAATGTTGCAAGAGCTTTGGGACCAGGTTCAACTGTGTTAGATGTCAATTTAGGAAACTTTTATACCAAGAACTAAATCAGACATATTATTTATTTCTTTCCTTTGTTACAAAACAATCTCTCATTAAATTCGCAATAGTTTTTTTGTTGGGGGATATTTCACAACTATTTTTTTTTTGATAATTATGCAAGCTGTGAGTTATGCAGTTTTTGCACATGATGTTGGAACTATGAGTTGAAACTTTGGAGCCAAAGTACATGCATTAAAAAGAGCTCATCTATCATTGAGATGTTTGGCAGAGTTGTGGAATACTAATCTGCGTATGTGGTTGTGCAGGCGGGAATATTTTGGACCTGTACTGACCAACGATTCCTAGTCAAGAGATGTTACAAATCATTAATGAAATTCAGTATGGATTTTTATACATGTGTTCCAGAATGGAACGCACCAAATAAATCAATTTCTTTTTCAGTTAGAACTTCAACATTGTTTTGCCAAAAGACATGAAGCCAAAATGCTTTGTGTGATTCTGCCCCCCCCCCCCCAACTCCATTTCAGATACTTATAAATACTAGCTAAATTAATATGCAGTTGTTTATGCATACACCTTCTGCTTAGAAACTTAAATAAAGCTACAGCTTGTGTGGGTGAAGGTTTTCCGTGAATGAAAAACATGATGTTTACTCAGCTTCCTGCAAAGATAGACTATCAGTAACTAGGATACCAGTCCAGGCAGAAAGACAGAAAAAAAACTTTGAACAAATAGGCCACATTTCAACAATTAAATCTTGATGGACTCCTTGAAAAAGCACCTTTATCACTGGCTGTCCAGCAAATGTCTTGATTGGCTCAGGCTTATGAGCTGCTTAGCAGACGAGCTTTTGCTGCAAAGATGACAGTTTAAGAGCAGAATTACAAGAAAATGCGTACTTCAGTGAAGCTAAATAGCATGTGTCTACTCACACAGTGTTGGTTACACATGTGCACTTATGAGAGCACTTACGTAAGTTTGTGTGAGCCTCTGTATGAATGTTGTTACAGTTGTGCGTCATTCAGGAACCATGTGAAACTCATTTGAAAGTGACCATCACTGTGCTCTACTGACACTGAAGCACCTGAAGTAAGCACTAAGAAGATGTACTTCACATTATTTGCACTTAATTTAAATCAGAATGTTACTATAATCACACAGGTTCATTTACTTGTGTTTAAATAGAGTAACAGCCGGCCAATTTAATTTTATTATTTATTATTTTTAAATCTTATTTTTAATTTCTAAAAACTATAGTTAATTTCATGAAAGAACTTATGAATAATTTATGTTCTACATTAAATACAAACTCCTTACAGATTGAAGAGTTTTAAGTACTTAAACTGAACATTTCAAACACAGAATCTTAAACTACAAACAGTAAAGATGATAAACCAATCACACTCACACACACACACACACACACACACACACACACACACACACACACACACACACACACACACACACACACACACACACTTATATTTAAGAAATATTATTTTATTCTGCAAGGATGCATTAAAATGATCTAAAGTAACAGATCTTACCTACCCAAACTTTTAAAATGGTAATGTAAATATAGTACAGTTTAAGGTTTACAGCATAATGACAGGTAGAAAGCTGCAACAGTTACTGTTGCATCATAAATGTTTGTGTGGTGATATAAACAAACATGAAAACATGCTAAGAATATTTCCTATTGATAGTCCTTCCCTTACGAAAGAAAAATATATTTACCAATATATTTCTTAAAATATATTGTGATATACTGTAATATATTACTTTCCCTTTTTATTTTCTAATATATTATATATTTGAATACACTGAATAATATATTGATGATACATATATTATATAATATATTGCAAAATGTACAAATGATTGCTGCTTTCAATATATTGCAATATATTGTAAAAAATAAATATTATATCCCATATATAAGAATATACGCCTAATATATTACATGATATTTTCCAATATACTGCAATATAATTTTTTTTCTTTTCATAAGGGTTAGGAGAATGCATGGGTATAAATCTCATTATGAAATATGTGATATGAGTCACAACATTTACCTACAGTTTCCCTCAAAAGAGCAAAAAAACAAAAAAGCTTTATTTTTATGTGTTCAGTGTGCGGAGGTCACTTGGACACCTCGAAATATCTGAAAAAAAAAAAACCTGGACTTTCTGAGAAAAACAGCATGAGAACATCATGTTCAATTAGCATATGGATGTGTTCATTACCAGACAAGGATTCCAAGCCTTTATCACAGAGAAACAGAGCATTATGATTATCATCCATGTACTATCCACAGAGAGCTGGTTGTTTTTACATTTATTCAACAGTAATTGGTTCTGGAAACAACATGCTTTACAACTTATTTAGAGCTTAATAATGAAAAACAAACAGCAATGGCTTAACATAAATCCAGAGCTCATGACTTTATTCATATGGCAAATATATAAATGAAGCTCACACATCCCATTCACCGCTTATTTTACTGTCATCTGCTCCGGAAGCCTGAATCATGAAAGAACACTGAAAGCTCCTCTTTATTTAAATGAGATGTTTGTGATTGGATAATTCATTACGTCAATGGGCTGTTAAAGGGTAAACAGCTACACAGATAGCTCTTTTTATTTGAAAGTCTTTCATGTTAAAAGCTCAACATTTTGCTTTAGGTGTTCAATTCAGATTTTGAGTTAAAGGGTGAAGTAGAAAAAGGATTTTCCATTGTCGTTGTTGCCAGAAACACTTTTAAAAAAGGTATTTTTTTTTAATAATTTACCTAAGCAACAAGGGGTCAACTTGGTTAATAAACAAGCCAAGTAATGAGCACAAAATATGGCAGCAGTTATGTAATCTTCATTCTCCTAATCCCTCAAAACTAATTGCCAATCACACACACACACATTCACAGTCACTAATGAGCACATTTGAAAAGCCCTCTGACCCATGGCATAACCGCATCTAAAATGGTTCAATATTTATTCCAAAACACAACTAAAACAATCAATACATTTCAAGAGAGAAAGAAGTGAAGCAGCAAACAACTCTTGAGTAAATAAGCTTTATGCAAATTTGTTCCTTATGTCTTTTCAAAAGTGTAAGAAAGTCATGATTTTACAGCATTGGTAAAAGTTGATGGGGCCAGATTTTTCCTCTAAAACCATGCAAAGGAAGTGCTTTCCAAATTATGCCTGATTAAAATCCCAAGGGAAAAAGACTCTCAGAAAGATCCATTCCTGCAGGGTCATCTAGGGTGACCTTTTCAATGCTCCAAAACTGCAAACACACAAATGGTTCTTACTGGTAAACAATAATGCTCCTTACAGGTATAGTTCACCCAAAAATGAAAATTTGAAATTTGCCAGGGCATCCAAGATGTAAGTGACTTTGTTTCTTCAGTAGAACACAAATTAGCTTCAGTCGTTGCAGTCTCTCAGCCTTACAATGCATAGTAAATGGCAACAAAATCTATGTTGATCTATGTAAATCCAAATTAAAACCTGTAGCTCATGACGATACATTGATGTGTAAATACACAAAACGACCAGTCTGTGCAAGAAACTGAACAGTATTTATATATATATATATATATATATATATATATATATATATATATATATATATATATATATATATATATATATATATATATATATATATATATTACCTCTGATTCACGTAATGTCTGAACTGTTAGAACTCTTGTGAACGCGCTTCAGAGTGGCAAGCGCATGAGGCATTCTTCTTCTTCTTGCATTATGGCGGATCGCAGACTTATAAGTGCATTACCGCCACCTACCTCTCATTGACACTCCTAACTGAGATTGTAGATAGAGTGAATGCTCCACACTCAATCCTAGTAGGTGGCAGTAAATGCACCTAAAGCTGGTTTGCCAGCCGCCATAAAATGTCAAAGAAGAAGAATTCGTAGATAGAGTGTCAATGCTCCATTTGAGAGATAGGTGGCAGTAATGCATCTTGTCTGCAGTCTGCCATAATGCAAGAAGAAGAAGAAGAAGAATGCCTCATGCGCTTGCCAAGAGTTCTAACAGTTCAGATCAGAGGTAAAAAAAAAAAAAAAAAAACAGATATAAATACTGTTCAGTTTCTTGCACCGACTGATCGTTTTGTATCTTTACACATCAATGTATCGTCATGAGCTGCAGGGCTTAATTTGGATTTGGCTGTGCATGTTTTTTTTTTACTTTCATAGATTTTGTTACCATTTACCATGCATTGTATGACAGGGACTGCAACGACTGAAGCTAAAAAAAAACATAATTTGTGTTAAAACATAAAAGTCACCTACATCTTGGATGCCCTGTGGTTAAGCAGATAAACATCTAATTTTCATTTTAGGGTGAACTATCCCTTTAAAGCACTTGTGAGACTTATTAGAAATAAAGAAAGTCAATGAACCCTTTCATGAGTAAGTTTTACAATTCTAGTTGAATCCCCAAAGTGAGTTTTTTAGAACATTTGCCCTTATTGTTTCCATGGCGACACACCATGCATGTCACATGACACACCACAGCCACAATAACACTTTATGACATATGTATCACTTTTCGTTCATCTAATCCTTCTTTATTCAAATATATTCACAGACTTGCTTACCATTTCACCAACCATCTGTTATTCAGATTCTCAAATATTTGTAAGTGAGTATGTTTTGTCATTTAAAAAGC
Source organism: Carassius gibelio (assembly GCF_023724105.1). Classification (NCBI taxonomy): domain Eukaryota; kingdom Metazoa; phylum Chordata; class Actinopteri; order Cypriniformes; family Cyprinidae; genus Carassius; species Carassius gibelio. Next base: position 13,718,961 of record NC_068378.1, on the reverse strand, counting down.
CTTATAATGATCTTGATCTATAACGTGAAACCACATTTGTTTATGCCACAGTTCAGAGTCTTTTCAGTCAGATTTACAGCACATGAATTCATCAGTTTCTCACAAAATACATGTAAGTGAGTGGCTGGTGAATTGGGAGAAGAATAGAGTAAACTTTATAGTTACTTACATTATGTATATCTGTCTCTAATATGAATAAAATATGTCTGCAAATTATATTTGAATGGATTGTTAATTCTGCTTCCACAGACATCAGTGTGTATTTTACAAATTCTGAATTATTGTTTTACTAGTATTTCAGTTTATTTAAATGTTTGAAACCTAAAACATACATTATGTGGTTCAAAAAAAATGTTGTGATATATATGACAAGCGCTGAGTGCATCTGTATCTTGCTCAGTGCCAGCCAAAACATGAAAGCACAGTTTGAATCTGACATTTATGTTACATCACTCAACATTATAAATCCCATATGTAGGACCGACCGTACTCCCAGGGGCACAGAATTAAAAAGCCCTCATGGTTAGCAATATAGTTTTCTGCTCTTAACAGACTTTTTTTTTTTTTTACAACAAGCACGCTGATTGTAGCAAATTTGTTTTGCTCTGGCAAATCTCAGAATATTTTTAAGGAGACTTCAGTGTTTTAAGTAATCAGATATCACCCTACTCAAACATTGATAAAACAATGGCTTTGGCACTGCTCAAATTCCACAGTTGAGAGACAGACATTATGAGAACACTTTTGTCTTCACAAGCCATAAGTGTTTTAGTTGTTTCCAGAACTGTGCTGAGTTACAGACCAGCACATAAGAATACTCACTGACAGTCCAGCACATGCACCACCTGTGCTTCTTTGTCCTTTGCAAAAACATTATGTGGAAAGGAGGGTGAAGAGAATGGACAGCGGTTGTTTATTCAATAATATTACCATACTATATAATGTATAGTATAATGTATAATGTGTGTGTGTATATATATATATACACACACACACAGACACATACACTATTTAATATTTGATCAAATATACATAAAAATATAAAATGTAGTTATTCATTTATTTAGGTCTGTTGTCTTTATGTCTGCAATTGTCTGTGGTCATTGCAAAACAGTCTCTAGGATGAACAAAAAGGTCAAAGGCAGCAGACACTTACAGCAGAATGTAAACAGGTGTTAAAAATAACTGCAAAGAACACACACACACACTTACACCTACACCTACATACAAAGTGTACAGAAAGGCAGATGAGAAACTCAATATGTTGCAAGTGTTCGCTTAACACAAATTTTAGTACCCAGATAATGTATAGAGTTTAATGTGTATATATATATATATATATATATATATATATATATATATATATATATATATATATATATAACCACAGATAAATGTCTGTTGCCATTTCCTAACATGCAAATGATTGTTTTTCCAAATGTAATGTCAAGCCAGTGCAAAGAGCCATAAACAAATGCTGGCCTCCAGCTGCCCTGTCTAAGTCCATCATTAGCACAACCGCTCTTTGATGTTCATTGTACACAAATCCAGCCCCTCAGGCTAAACTGCAGCAGATTTATGTCAAATGAACCTACAATAATGACCCTAATCCTCTCTAATACTATAATAATGAGGCCATTACTGGAGTTAATCTACTAAATCAATTCTTTATAGGGAATTTTACCAAATAAATAAATGTATACAAATAAATAAATTATGCCAAAGTACAGTATCATATAAATAAATAAATATTAGTTTTAAAATATTATATATTTTAGCAATATTTATGTAATGCTGTATATATTATAGAGATTATATATATAATTTAAACAGCATTATGTAATTAAAATGTTATTTTATATTATACATTTGACAAAATAGATATATCATCTCATCTGTCATTAAAGCTCTTGTTAAACTGCTTACCATTTAACATTTTTTATTACCACAAACAAAACATTCCACATTGGTAACCCTCAAAATCTATCATCCAAACATTTAACATTTGTCTCATATTTCTATAAACCATTATATTGAATCTGCAGACCACAGAAATATGCCTGCAAATGAAGAGGAATAGTTTTATGGCCGCATGCTCCTTCTGGATAAAGTTTCATGTGAACGGCCATGTGGTCCTGCTCTCCATTTGGAAACTGGACTTTTTTTCTGAACAAAAAGAGCCGAACTTCGCTGTCCTCTGCTGTACTTTCTCTTCAGGCTCAGCTCTCTCCCTGACTTCACCCGGCCGCTGCCTAACATAAATAAACTATAGCCCAAAAGGGGCTCCGCCTGCGTCTGAAACTCCCTGAGTCACGGCAGCAGACTCTCGTGTTGATGAGCGCTCACAGCGGCCCCTGTGTTGTGCTAGGGTTATGGCAGACAGAACGGCACGGGAAAAAAAGGAATGAGCATGCCAACATAATCACTAGGATTTTAAATGCAAAACAGCATGTTCTGCAGAAAACATCGCTTCAGCGGTACAGTGGCTTGCTCCTCGGTGAACATATTGTTAGTGGAGGAAAAATAGATAGTGAAAAATAGACTGACTTCCAAGTATCTTTTCGTGCTACCAAAAGTTTCCTGTGTATGAACAGACTGCTCTGAAGTCTTCAGCACGTCTGTTTGCTTATTTATAAATTTATTTTGAGGACAATCCCCTTGAAATAACCTGGCCTTGGTCATTGTACATCAGGATTGGGTTAAGACTCAAGCTTTTTGAGACTGTGGAAGAGCTTTAATATCATGTGATTATGGTAATATGAACTGCTCATTGATTTTTTTTATGTTAGGTCTACTGATAAATACGGCAAACAGATAAATAGTATGATAAAGTAACTTTTAGTTTGAAAGTTATCATCGTGCTGTATTTATTAATTTATTTGCATCAATTACCCAAAATGATTAACAAAACAACCGTTCATACTCAAGTGAGAAGTGCATAATGCTTCAAACTTAACAGTTAGACCAGTGCTTCCCAAACCTGTCCTGGAGTGCCTGCCCTGCACTTTTTGTATGGCTGCATCTGAAAACTTATCCAGGTGACTTGCTGCCTCGCTGCCGTATCAGGTAATGACTTTGCAGGCAGTGTTTTTGCATGATGGCACCTCATAAAACGTATTTTCGATAGGCTTCTGAGGCAGAGTAATGGTTTAATGATCTACAGCAAAATATAGAGAGCTTTGGTGATAACTAAGTGGAAATGTCATTATTGCAATATTAATTTCTCACTAGAAATTACATAAAAAGTGGAAAATGTTGATCAAAAACTTCCATTTACACACAAACTGATCACAGACCGCAACTTTCAGTTGCCTTCTTTATTTTTTGGCTTAACTGTCACAGAATGGAACACACAGGATTGTGGGATATCAAAGGCAGCGAAGGATACATCTATGCTGCCTTCAAAAATTGGCCAGATGAAGGCATCTCAGGAGGCAGGAACTGAAGCTAATATTGAATTCGGATGTGCCTTGATGCGACCTCCTAAGGCAGCCTATGTCCCTCTTATCTAACACACTTGATTCCACTCATCAACTCATTAGTAGAGACTGCAAGAACTAAATGGATGTGTCTGATTAGGGAGACATACAAAATGTGTAGGGCAGGGGTTCCTCCAGGACAGGTTTGGGAAGCACTGTGTTAGACAATAAAATTAAGGCATACATTTGTTTTAAAAAATACGGCTTTGACAGCGCAGGCCTGCAGCGCTGGCAGGTCACTCGCTCTTCTCCACAAGACATCATGTCTTTGAAAATCCAGCCAAAACTAAAGAGTCATGTTTGCCAGAACTCTCTCACAAAAAAGGATCAAAAATATGGCCCCTGTCCGAAGCCATAACTCAAGACGATTACTTCTGTTCTCAATTAAACCACAGCCTGTCCTCAGAACACCTCTGAAGAGAACTTCGTCAGGGCAGACAGCATAAAACAGAACAGATGGACACCGTTCAACAGCGTTTCCAGATTTCTGTCATTAGGATTTGTTTAATGCAAAGACATATTCTAAAATGCTGCATCATTTGAACAATCGAAACCCAGATACACAATGGCACCACCCATCAAACACTTAATAGTGGAAAATATTCAGGGCAAAAGATCTGTTTTATGAAGCTTAGCTAGAACTTCATCTATCCTTAACATGCGATGCCTTAGGTTGCGTGGTAAACCTATGTGCATTTTGATCTAATGTTGTGTTTAAAAACTCCAATGATCGTCTCAGACAACAAACTCTCGTGGCAATTCGTAACTAATAGTGGTGAATTTGTACATTTTCATACAATCTGCTTACACCCCACTGTGGACTTTTATGCTTAGTTTTTGTTTTATCATACAGTTTTCTAAAACATAAATTAGTTGCATTTTCTCATGAGACTGGGTTAATTTGAACAAGACATATTTCATAAGGCAAAAAAAAAAAAAAATACAATAAAATAAAATAAAATTGCACATAGTCTGATGAATATAGTTTTAGTACATCTTTGTTGGAACAGCTTGGAATTTAAACTGAGACTGACACTAAATGCTAATGAATTAATAGCCCTTTCTTTAGTTTAAATTATTATAAAAAATAAAAAAATGACACAATGGACATGGTTCTCCACATCACATTTTTCTATTTTCTAAAAAAACATTCTCTCCAAAAGGCAATAAAGCCATAATTTCATCCGTAGTAGTTAAATAATAACTTAATAAACATTAAAAGAGAATAATTCAAACATAAAACCCAAAAAATGAACTTTAGTCAAAGTGCTAAAGTCTGTGCTCCAACTTGGGTCATTAACCCAAGTCATTCACTGCATCTCTGAAAGCCTATTACACAAATGTTATTCACCATAACATATCACTGCCTTGACATCCCATTTAGTTCATCATCCCATAAGCGCCACTGTATCCTGTCCCTGGACTTTGGATGACCACAGTCAATGTGTTTACTTTCAAACAAAACCTATTTAATGAAGGATTGTTTGACTAGACCAAAGCTAAATGTACTGTGTGCTCAAAGGTGAATAATCTTGACACAGGCTCAATGATTTTCCAATAATGACCTGGCACAGACATCTACAGTTTAATTCTGTGATCGATGAGAGCCCTTCGTAAATTTATTCATATTACAACTCTCATTTTCACATTTTACATGAACATTTGCAAAAATGACTTCTAAATCAATCAATGAATCAATCTTAATTGTGTATTCATTTTGAGTATTTATAAGTGTATTGTTTTAAATATTATAAAATAATAAATATACATATTAATTAAATATCATTAATAACATCAATAATTATGTATTAGTTTTAAAATTATACTTATTAATTTAATAATTATTTGTTAATTTCATTATTTACAGCTAAATAAAGTGAAAATAGCGCTAATTGACAATACATGCCCCCTAACCATCTGTAACTTCTATAAAAATAAATGTTTCTACCATTGGAGTAATTTAAAAAGTATCACCTAAATGCAAAGCCCATTTTTGCAGTAGTACAGCTGACAAAGCAGCCAAAGACATCCATCATATGTACTGTATATTTACATAAGCAAACAATTAACAAATAGGGCAGACTAAATGCATAAACCACCTCATTTCTCCTTGGATAGATTGTAGGGCTGCACAATATATCAAAATAAAATCAGTATCACAATTTGGATTTGTGTGACTGTCAAATGGCCCAGGGAGCCATTAAATTAAATTCATTTATGCATTTTCCAGCATGGCACTACACACGTGTAGCTGACCAGTGTCTGAGAATGCCTTGGTTCATTTACTGTCAATCAAGCCATTGTGAGACACTGACTGTAAATAATACAATTATTTTTATTAATCTTTTTTTATTTTTCAGTATGATTACAATATTTTTTTTATTATGTTTAAAATCTTTATTTAATAATAAACACAAAAATCTACATTTTATAAACCAATAACCGCAAACTGTAACTATTTAACATTGGAAATGTGGCCTATGAAAGTTCTAAGAGATTTTTCAAACTCTGAAATGTTACTAAAAGAGATTTGAGATTTGAGGTCCAATTATGAATTCACCATTTATTCAAATTTTATGCATTCTTTCCAGGTAAAGCTATTTAATCATCTGGTGAATATTACTGTATTTATTCATTTCAGAATATATTCAATAGATCGACCAACTCGATTGCAAATTAGCCAGCTTTGGCAAAGTCAAAGAACAAATGATTTTTACATGGTTGCGAGTGCAGTACCTGCAGTGAACAGCTCGGATCCTCTTGCGGACACCAGTCCGTTTCCACACAGCAAGCCCAGGTAGAGCAGACTGAGCGAGAGAGAGTAAGCCATAGCTTCTGCTGTCTCCCTGAGGAGGGGAAAAAGAAAAATCATTATCAGTGGTGCTCCCGGATGACACCCCTCTGACAATAATGAGCTGAAACCTCCTGAGAGCCCAGGGCCACTGCCATCTCCACTGCTTTTACAATTCATTTTCTTACTCTTTCATGCCAAAGTGCGTTGCCTGTTACTGTTAATTCTTAGCTGGTCTGTGTGAAACCCTGTATGAGGACACCAGAGAATTAATAACCAGACAATGCCTCTCCAATGCTCAGGACTTCCAGTCATACGTGGGTTTGTCATTATCTGTAGGTAACTGAGGGTCTTTTCAGCATGCAGACAATGCGGAGGATGCTTTCACAAACTAATACTCTGCATTTACTGTTAAACTAGAGATTCCATTATAAAATGACGCTAGGCTGACAGAAAAACATTCAAAATGTCAAACATTCATTGTATCTCAGCTTAAGGTTGTGGTGAAACTTCATCTCACACACAGTGAAGCATAAAGAATTTAAACTGGCTCCGACATATATTAGTGCTTGATGTGTGACAGAAATACTGTTGACACATTGCCATCTTTCGTTCTGTGATTTGTGTATTTGGGGGAGCTTTGTGATTTACACTTTGAGCTTGGGTTAGTCTGTCCGTGACCCTTGACTCTATTCCTTTACCACTTTTGGGTCTTATCACAATAATAATAAAAGAGATAATGGTTTGTCTGAAATGGCGATGACATTGTGACATAGTGATAAATAACTGTCACAAGCGTGTAGTCTGAACAGGTTGTATCCAGCTAGCTGAAGAGTAAGGCTAAAAATAAGTAGACTATATTTGTTTGGTCACAGCATAAATTATAGAGAGGTCAGTGGTACTTTGGGACTGATGAGTCTGTTCTTAACAGTCCAACTTAGCCTGTAGATTTATATAGATAGCCTAGACTACTCATATTTTTAAAATGTGTTTCAAATATATGACATCAAATAAATACAATAATAAATACAACTAGCTAATGAACGCTGTTTAGACTGAGCTTGCCTTTATGTGTTTCTGGATCTAGTTTGATTAATGAGGAGTTCTGGCCTAAAACTTGGCTTCAGAGGTATTTTTCTTCTGCACTTGGCAGTGGATTGTTGAAAACAGCACCAGGCTATAATTTCCAAATGTGCTAAAATACATAGTCAGCAAATAACTGGCTTTGTTGCATTTGACCTGTAGCTTCACCCCATCTCATCATCTAACAATGCTAGAATAACAACATTACCCTGTATTTTTGATTTGTAAAATACTTTTATTTAGTATTTTGTATTGACATACACAAAACTTAACTAAGCGTATGATCTACTAAATTATTCAACTCAAATATTTTCTAAAATTATACTGTGAAAAATGTTATTGTATCCTTGTGCTTTGGTCTCAAGTCTGGTATGAAAAGATTCAACAAATACACCTCAAACTTGCCTTGATCCTCCCTATTCTTCTCAAAGAGACAGCCCTTCTCAGTCAGTGGAGAGGCCCCAGTACTCACACGAACGCTGCATTACAATGTGTAAAATGTATTACACACCATACTGACAGTCCAGTACTTATTAGGTCTATGAGACTGTATTGCATTTAGTAAAGTATAATTAAGTACTATTATTATTGATAGTATAATAGTAAATGAGTTTGGAAATGTTTGAAAGGCTGCATTTATCTGATTAAAAACACAGTAAAAACAGTAAAATGAAGAAATATTTTTACAATATATTTTAGAGTGTCATTTATTCCTGTGATGCAAAGCTGAATTTTCATCATCATTACTCCATTCTTCAGTGTCACACGAGCCTTCAGAAATCATTCTAATATGCTGATTTGGTGCTCAAGAAACATTTCTTATTATTATCAATGTTGCTTAAAATTTTTGTGGAAATTGTGATACATTTTCTTCAGGATTCTTTGAAATAGAAAGACCAAAATAATAGCATTTATATGAAATGTAATGTGTTTCTTGCTAACAAATAAATAAATAAATAAAAACACCAACCCCATTGAATATTATATTATATTATATGACATTATTTTAGGAGGCATATACAAATGCTCTGCTGTAACATTTCCATATTTCCACCATGTGGAGTGTTTGGAGATACTGTGGGAGGGCCAGTAGGGTCTGATCCCACAAGGGAGTTAAAGAAGCATCGGCAGTCTACACAGAGGACATGATTGTCCAGTTAGCCATGAAAGGGAGGAGGGGGAGGAACCTCCCTTGAATCTGATTGGCTGGAAGATTTTCCCGCTTCTCAAGTTCTTCACAGATTGCTCCAGCACTGCATATTAGGCAATGCTTCTCACCCTTTAGCCTCCAAAATTTCTCTGCAGTTGTTAATACTGCCCACTTGAGGGCTGTTACTTTGAAACAAAGCTTACTGTAATGATTGATGTAGCACAGACATAAACAAAAAATGATTGCTTTCAGTGTGGGTTTTAACTGGTGCTTAATATTTCACACACAGACTACAAAGACTCTTAAAACTTTATGTCACATATTTCATTTTCTGTGTTTATCCGTTCTCCTGCCTTGTTTGTTTCCATGTTTTTTTATTTTTATTAATTGACTACACACCTGTTTCAGTTCTCCCAATTAAGTTTCTAGTATAAGTTCTGCGTTTTTTCCCTGGTCTTTGTCTGCTATTATTTTGGTGTACGTGTTGTGCTACCCCAGCTCCTCGATTTCTTGTGTTTGCTTTGTGGATTATAATAAAAGACTGTTATTGGACTACTCGTGTGCCTCCTTAGAGCACAGTTACAGTGACAGAATAGCACACCCTCAAACTAAGTAACAATATAGTGGTGTTTTTATTTCTTTTTTGATTTGTTTCTCCCCTTTGCCAGAATGGATTTACCAGCTGTTAAACTCCTGTGCCTGGAGCAACAAGACCATTTGAGGAGGACCATACCAGGGACCTTTCCGATTTGGCTCAGCCTGAGTGAGCTGTGTAAGGCACCCCTGCCAGCGAACAGTCCCAAGAAGGATTTTGACACTTTCATGGAGTGAATTCTGGAGAACAACGGATCTCCATTCACTGTCAGCCCCACTCCCGAACCAGAGACCAGCCAGCCCTCTTCCCGCTACACGGAGCAAATGCCTAAACCCACCACAGATGGAGATCCTGAGCCTGCCGCGACACTTGAGTCAACGTGCATAACAGCTACTAAGCTGATTGTCGCACCGGAGCCTAAGCCTCAACACCGATCTGACCAGGTGCGTGAGGCGGCAACATCACCTGTCCCCAAGGGAGTTTTGGTGGAGATCGAGGGCTTGGAGGGAAGCCACGCTCACACTCCTGCTACTGAGGGTGAGCTGCAGCCGGTTTCTTGGATAAAGTATGAGGAACTAATGGACATTTTCAATCAGACTTAATAGACTGGTATGGGGAGGTTATACCCAGTTCTCCTCCGCTGGTTCCATCTAGACCTGAATTTCCTGGGTCTCCGCTGGTTCCGCCCAACTCCTCCGGAGTTCCCTCCGAGCGTCCCTCTCCAACCTCCTCTTAAGACCAGTCAGTTTCTCAGCCCCATCTCCGCTGGTGCCTATCAGTCCCTCAGCTCACCCTCAGTCAGTGCCATCTGTGTGCGCCACTTCCAGTCTCCAGCTCTGCCTTTGTGTGATGATCCACTGTCTCCACCTCCAGCCTTCGAGTCCTGGAATTCACCTTGGTCCTTCGGCCCATCAGCTTTGGATACTAGCTCCCTCTTCTCCACCATGGCCCATCTTCCCACCAGCTCCACCAGGCTGCCTCATCCCTTCGGCCCTGCCTTGGTCAGTTGTTGACCATCCGCTGCCTCGGGACTCCACTTCTCTGTCCTTCTGGCTCTGTCACACTTTTCCTTTCCTTCAGCTCCACCTCCATCCTCAGTCGCTCTGGCTCCGCAGTGGTCTTCTGGAGCCCTGCCTTAGTCACCTGAGCCTTCAGCTCGGCCTTGGCCATCCAGATCCATCCTGGGCTCCTCTTCTGCCAGCTCAGTCTCCTTCAGTCGGCCCCCTGGTGTTGTTAGCCCTTCCTCCTCCATGGCTCCTCCCCCCCATCGACTCCACTGTGGGTCGCTATCCTGGCTGGTCTCTGGAACTCCACCTGGCTCATCTTCCTCCAGGTTCCTCTCATCTACTCCGCCCTATGAACTATGCCCATTTCCCATAACCTGTCTCATGCCTGCCTCCTGAACCCCCATCCTCTCTCTTCTTGAGTCAGTGCGAGGACATACTTTTCAGGGAGGGGGGCAAAATGTCACATGTATAATATGTTTTGGTTTAGTTCTCTGTGTTTTCATTATCCTGCCTTATTTGTTTCCATGGTTTTTGATGAATTAGCTCCACACCTGTTTCAATTCTCCCAATTAAGTTTCTAGTATGTGTTCTAAGTTATTTTTCTGGTCCTTTGTCTGTTACTCCTTAGAGCACATCTACCATAATATAATTAAGGGAAAAGATGCACCTTTAACACTCTCTAGATATCAGTGCAAGACACATAATTCAAACAAATACACAACTCAAATAATGTAGTAAACAGTAATATAAGCAAAGTTCACTGTCTGTCAATTTCAATTACATACAACTCTATTAAAATAGTATAGTTCTTGGATGCATTTCTACTTAAATGGATGACCTTTAATGCAGGAGAAAGGTCAGAAATCAGAATTTTCACATTTTCAAACACAAAACTTCTGAATGCTGACTGTTGTAGGCTTCACAAAATGAACTAATTTAACAAGTCTAGAGCTCTGGCTAACAAGCAAGAGAGTATATCATTCCAGTCGGGCCAACATCCAAGTCTAAATGAATAACATCCATCCTTAGCAGTGAGTAATGCAAGCAGAGTTTACCATTTCAAACCTGTTGATCTCTGCTATATAATAAACGTCCAGAGTCACTGAGTCATACTCTGTTATGATGGTACACTCCAAACAGGAAGTAATACTAAATCTGTGTGCTTGGTCGTAAATTGCTCTTAATAGCACCTATTTAGCAACTTTATATCAGCACTCAGACAATCAAGCAGAGATTAAATCTGAATGGCTGAATCTATGTGCACTAAGACTAAAACCACTATACATTTTTCCAGTTCTTCCTAGCTCAATCATGCTGTCAGCACATCTATGATGTAAAACAAAAATGTAGGCATCTGAAACTACCGATGAGATCAGTATATTACCATGAATGTTGGTGGATCTCAGTAGTATCCAGTGCATATGTATTATTGCAGCATTGTTAATATCTCATGAATTTACAGTTGTAATCTAATACTAGCATCATCTTCAAATGTCATTAGTGCATTACTTACACCTCACAGCATTTAGCTTATGCAGAAAAGAGGATATCAGAGAGGATTCAACCTTTCCTGTTCTGATTGATTTAGTCTGAAGACTATATGCAAAGTTCAAAGGTGACATTCAGTCACCCCAGTTGCTCAAGCAAGCAAACAGTGTGTTATGGTGAAACAAGCACAAAACCTTGTGTAAACAATTATACATGTATATACATGTGCACAGGGAAAAACTGCATGTGCTGCAGTTTTGCTGGAGAAAAGGGGTTTTTAATTTGGTTAGACAGGGGTTTAACACTTCACTGGACTGTTCAAATAGAGATTAAAGTGGGTTCCTGCCAGCAGCAGCACATGAGAGTCTTTTTGCTTTGTGTTGGCATTCAGTTCTGGCTGGTGAGACCCGATCGTCTCTGCCGCTCCTATTTCACAAGGGCAGTGGAAAAGCCTGGGTCAGCAGAGCAGGCTACTGGAGGGGGACGGATCTACATTCTGCCGAACCGTGTGTGTGTGTGTGTGTGTGTGCAACATGCACGCATATGTGTGTGAGGAGAGAAAACTGAGTTTTATGATACTGACTCCAAACAAGGAGGGAGAGATATCATGATTCCAACACCCGTGGTAAACTGAGGTCAATCATGTTTGTGCAGAGAGTGCTTGCAAACCTGTTTGTGTTGCAAAGGTCTTCGAATGTCTAGACGTTTTTCACAAAGAGTCAAAAGCTAGTACACTGTAAGGCTTAAACCTTCATATTCTGATATACAGAGTTTAACATTTAAGTCACATCTAAAAGTGCATTCAATATTTTTGTGTTATACACTGCTGTTCAAAGGTTTTTAGAGTGCTTGAACTGAAGTGAAAAAATTATTTGATAACGGAAAGTTTCTTTACTTTCTTTTTGTACAATTAAATTGTTACAGGGGTATTAGTAACTTACAATGTTTTTATTTAATTCACATAAAATTAGTGGTGGGCCCTGGGCCGTTATCAGCATTAACATGCTGCGTTAACGCGAGACTTTTTTCGGGCGATACAAAAATATCGCCGTTAATCTATTCTCAAAGTTGGGTTGGGAGATGGGTCTATACTAAGCAAGCTATGATGACTTTCACCTTGATATTTTATATATGCTCTAGTGCCGACAAATACATAGGAAATATGTCAAAATATCCACCTTAGAAATTATGCTCGAAAAAACTGTCAGTTATTTCTTAAGTGAAAGTAAACAGTTGAGGAAAAAAATTCTATGTGTATTATATTGGATGCGTTCATGGTCTCTTAAAGTGACCGCGCCTAATTTAGCTACTGGCTGCTGTAATGTTAATCCAAGAAAATGAAAATGAAAATCACTCACTGCTCTTGACTAAAAATTATTCACACACCAGATATATTTTTGATATATATAGCAAAACTGTAATAATGTTAGAAATGTTGAAGGTGTCTGAATAAATGTAGGTTTGACTGTATATTTCATTTTTACATTGAAGACTATCCAGTGCTTTTTTACACTTAATTATTTAGTTTCTGTACCTTGACACCTACAAACTTGAAAAAAACTTAAACATTGTGTAAATAGCACAAATAAATAAAATAAATAACAAATTAAGCAATTTCAAACCGGGCCCACTGATACAACCTTCACCGGGTCCCCGCTGACCCCAGCTACGGCTCTGCTCACGCCTGTTTCACTCATACTCCGTCCGTGTGCGTTACGTATTTGGTGCAGCACGGACTCAATGTGCTTTCACACAGGACGCGTTTGCAGTCCGCTACTCGGTACGTAAACGATCGCTGCACTTCTGCAGACGCAATGCTCTTGAAACACAACTGGAATCCATTAACATGGGTGCGTAAAAAAATTATGCAACGCATACGCACTGCAGATGGAGTATGTGTGAAACAGGCGTACGGTTGTTTGCACCTTGTGCATTGTGGAATTAGTTTACAACTTTTTCAAGCACTTTGTGGTGCATTTTGGAAACAGGAGATGTACATTTCTAATGCATCACCTAGCTTGATAAACTCCTTCTCAAAGACTTATTGATTGTCAATTTTATTTGGGTAACACACATATTTTGAATGCCGTCGGCAGAATTCGAATGAGACATTTTAATCTAGATTAATCTAGATTAACCTAGATTAATTTCAAGATCACAGTGAGATTAATCTAGATTAAAAAAATTAATCTATGCCCACCTCTACATAAAATACAAAGTCAGTCATATTAAAATATTTGGTACCCATATCTGGTACTTAAGTAAAGAGACAGATATTTATGCAGAATTAGATTACACTATATTTTGCCCATCGCCCATTATAGATCAACTAACAATCTATAAAGGTGCAAAATGAATTTACTTACACATACTGTATTTGAGAATCTAGATATTTCATGATATATTTTATAAATATTTTGAATAAAAATAAAAATGTAATAAAACCACTGCTGAAAAACAACAACAGACACCATTACAAAATTTGTAATGGTTTTTACTAGCTATAATAGGACTTGTATTGGTTTTACTGGAAACTGTAATGAGCTTCATTCACAGATGCATTTCAATCTGGAACTCATGACCTTTTTGTTTAAGCATCTGTAAAATGGGAACTTTGATTGCAGCACTTTTACATCTCTTTGTTCAGGATTTTGTAGAATTTAACAGGTAATGTCATGGCAGCTTGGAAATATTAAATGCAGGGAGTCTTGGATTTACAGCCTATTTCAATGCCATTTTTGTCTGAAAATGTGTAAGTGGTTGTTAGAATAATTTCTGATTATTTTCTGTGATTTTGAGTTTTTAGATAGTCGAGCTTGCTTAATTCATCAGTATTAGAATTCAAAGTGATTGAAGTTATTACTGCAATATTCAAAAGTGTTATCAAAGTGCTACATACTAAATCTTATTTTACATCAGAGAAAAAAAGCACAGAATAATAATATGCAAAATTAGAAGACTCATTTTTTTTAACAGTAAAGAAATACCAGCTTCTTTATATTTTCAGACCTCAAATGGACTTATCTGAAGGGCCCTCAAAACTGCGGAAAACAGCTGCATGACAGACGCCACGTGCATAAATCCAGCTGCCACGCTAATTCATAACAGGAATAAACAGCAAATGTGTCCATTTAATTCCCGCTCTGATTAACTTGCAACTCTGGCCTTAATTTAACCAGGGTAATAAATATTTTCAAACACTTTTCGCAGCCGATAAGCCATCCGAGGCCCCTTATAAACATATACGTGCGTAAACTATTTATGTCTTACTCCCTCTTACGCTGAGAAGTTTATACGACAGAACAACATCAAATGAGAAACAACAACATAAAGATTACTACTTATCAAAAGCATTTTATATGCACACACAGCACGCAAAATGTGCTCGATTTCCCAAACTGTTTACTGCCCTGTGCTCCACAACCTTTGCACACCCCTTAAAACCAAAGCGTAGCCCAACTAAAACACTTCAAATACAGATGTTTAAATGCATTTCATGCAAGAACACTAGATAAGAAGACAGCGAAACTCACTCAGCTCCAGATAAGTTGTCCGCGAGCAAAATCTGTTGAGAGTTTTTACTTTTTCAACAGTTCGTTCATCCGGATCAACAGACTTGCGTGTAGCGGGGCTCTCGATAAACTCCGCTTTTAAAACGATGCAAAAACAAGAGAAACTGAACAAAAACGTGGTCAAATCACACTCAGAAATCACCCGAACATCTTTTCGGGAATACCGCTGAACGCGTTGAACGGTTTTCAGGGAATAACGCGTTGTTGACAGTTATTTGTTAATAGGGAGCGGGGGGCACCGCGCGGATCTTTAAGGGGTCTCACGTTGACTGCGTAGCACTTCAAGTCTTCATATTTAGTGGTCTGGTTCACCCAGTGGGTCTGGTGTCACTGGCTCGCGCCCCCTGTCGACAGATATTCGAGTCCTCAAAAGCCTGGCGCGAGCTCCGAAATATAGCGGTCTCCCACGCGCTGAGCGCGCGCAACATCCAGACCAAACACTCGTGCCGCGTAGAATCGAGTGAGTTTAATCACTACAGATCATCGCGGAGAGTTTCGCTCTGTTGTTTTCGAAAGTGTCGACGGTCACTTTAACACCGTATTTGGCCAGTTTTGAGAGAGCCAGCGTTTTTTAGGGAGTCACTCTTTTGGTTGTTTATTTGGGAGAGAGCGCACTGCTTACGCGTTTCAACCAGTTCATAAAATACATCCAGCTCAGGGCACTCTTTTTGTCTATTATTAGGGAGAGAGAACACAGGCTGCTCTTTTTGGTTATTATCTGACAGTCTTTCATTCAGATTGGCCACTTTTGTTCAGTGGTCACTCTTTTGGATCACTATTTTGGGATAGAGAGCAGATTGGCCACACTTTTCAGTCACTTGCTCAGGATTTTTGAGCAAGTCCAGATTTTGTCAGTTATTTTAACTTATCCCCACTTTTGGCTTCTTTGTAAACTATGAACACAAATTAAGTGCCTTTTTGGTAATTTTCAAGATTGGCTCAAAAAGTACTTATACTTGAAGAAAGTGCATTGGACATTTAAACATTTAGATTTTAATTTTTTTACTGTACTGTGACATAAATTTTGGGTTTTATATGTTACATCTGTGTTAATGAATTGCAGATCAATGGACCTGGTTAGGACAAATTTCTTTAACTATATTAACTTGCAATCTAGAGAGTAATGACAATAATTGTAGAGCAGTAATATTTATATAGGATATTTATATTTATGTAGTAAGAACTTCTGGAGGAAGTTATGGCCTAGTGGTTGGGGAGTTTGACTCCTAACCCTAGGATTGTGGGTTCGAATCTCGGGCCGGCAGAACCACAACTAAGGTGCCCTTGAGCAAGCCACTGAACCCCCAACTGCTCCCTGGGTGCTGCAGCATAAATGGCTGCCCTGTGCGTGTGTACACTTTGGATGGGTTAAACACAGAGCATCAATTTTGAGTATGGGTCACCATATTTGGCTGTGTGTCAATTTCACTGAGAATATTTTGTATTCGTCTTCTCTAATTTGCAGTGGAAGAATAGAATACAAAAGTCTGAACAGCTAAAAATGACCTCATCTTTACTTTAGGTCAGAGTTTATCATATGTCTTTTGTCATGTGAGCAACCTTTTAATTACTGGACTTGGCTTGAATTGAGTATTTTTACATCTGTTTGTTAGACTTTGAGAAACCTTGCGTGCTTGAATCAAATTAGACGTCCTCAGTTTTCTTGTCAGCCTTAATTCTGTTTCATCATTCATGATCTCAAATGTGAAAGGATGTGCTATACAGTTCAAGGTCTGTATGTTTTAAATGAAGCTTGCCTGTCTGTTTAATATGAATCAATGCAAGGGTTGTGCTTTTAATACAGTCCTCTTACCCATGTGTCTTAAAAATACAGCAGAAATTCAAGGTTTTATATATATATATCAATCTTTTAAAAAAGAAACTATAACATGTGAGGTGGGATAGCCCCGTAGTGAATGTTGATCAGAATTTAGAAGGACAGTTCGTTGAAAGGGGCCCATTCTTCACTCCCACAAGTGCCTCAGTGAATGAGAGTGAAAAAAAAAAAACCAGACACTTTACATTAAATGAATGTGGCATGTGAACAAAGCTCTTGGATGACAAATTGAGTTTCTGACTTCTATCTCAGCAAACTTCAAACTTGCCCTTATATTTTATCTCAATAATGTGCATTTCAACATATCTAAATTACGGCCTATGCTCTCAATGTCAAATGCAGAAATGTTAATCCATGCATTTATGACCTCAAGGTTAGATTATTGTAATGCTTTATTGGGTGGTTGTTCTGCACGCTTAGTAAACAAACTACGGCTTGTCCAAAATGCAGCAGCAAGAGTTCTTACTAGAACCAAGAAGTCTGACCAACACTGCACTGGCTCCCTATCAAACATCCTATAGATTTAAAAATATTGCTTATTACTTATAAAGCCCTGAATGGTTTAGCACCTCAGTATTTGAATGATCTCTTGTTACATTATAATCCTCCATGTCCACTGCGTTCTCAAAACTCAGGCAATTTGATAATACCTAGAATATCGAAATCAACTATTTGGCGCCTAAACTCTGGAATAACCTACCTAACATTGTTCGGGAGGCAGACACACTCTTGCAGTTTAAATCTAGATTAAAGACCCATCTCTTTAACCTGGCTTACAAATAACATAATAATATGTTTCTAATATCCAAATCCGTTAAAGGATTTTTAGGCTGCATTAAGTAGGTAAACTGGAACCGGGAACACTTCCCATAACACCCGATGTACTTGCTACATCATTAGAAGAATGGCATCTACACTAATATTAGTCTGTTTCTCTCTTATTCCGAGGTCACTGTTGCCACCTGATCCAGTCTGTATCCAGATCAGAGGGTCACTGCAGTCACCTGGATCCAGTACGTATCCAGACCAGATGGTGGATCAGCACCTAGAGAGGACCTCTACAGCCCTGAAAGACAGCGGAGACCAGGACAACTAGAAAAGACCTTGTCTCAGAGGACCACCAGGACAAGACCACAGGAAACAGATTATTCTTCTGCACAATCTGACTTTGTTGCAGCCTGGAATTGAGCTGCTGGTTTTGTCTGGTCAGAGGAGAACTGACCCCGACTGGGCCTGGTTTCTCCCAAGGTTTTTTCTCCATTCTGTCACCGATGGAGTTTCGGTTCCTTGCCGCTGTCGCCTCTGGCTTGCTTAGTTGGGGTCACTTCATCTACAGCGATATCATTGAATTGATTGCAAATGAATGCACACTATTTAAACTGAACTGAGATGATGACATCACTGAATTCAATGATGAACTGCCTTTAACTGTCATTTTACATTATTGACACACTGTTTTCCTAATGAATGCTGTTCAGTTGCTTTGACGCAATGTATTTTGTTTAAAGCACTATATTAATAAAGGTGACTTGACTTGATCTATGTTATTGTTAATCGATTTTATGTCAGGGTCAAGGCCACAACCCCGAATGTACATACATTTAGCATTTATATTGCAACACTGCCAGTACTGTGCTAATCATTGTTTTGAAGCTGATTTTTTTACTCATTTGAAAAGAGTGTTCAGCTACACGCATTAGGTTAAAAAGTTGGAAAATAAATAGCTGGGAAGAAAACAACCTTTGGATGGACTTTGAAAAGTGGTATGAAACAGAAATGCTTGTATGATCCTTATTTTTCACACAAAATGTGGCCTTTTCTGGCTCCAAATAAAGTGTAATTCACTTTGTTGGTGTCACACCAAGCTAATGTGTATTTACCTCAGTGTCAGTAGCTAAGTCTCAATTTGATTAGAAGGCTGTTGTGCAGCCTGTCGGCTGGATGGACGCAGCACTGATTTTAAGTTCCCCGAGGCATTAAGATAACATAATTTGTATAAGTTGTTACGTAATTGAAATGACAGTAAGGTGTAAAGGGAAACGAGAAACATCAGATTATTGGACAGGAATAGAGACAGAATGTGTCCTCCATCCACATTTAGCAGATCAGCTATTACCTTTTTTTATAGGTACATAAAAAATGCCTCAAATACTTTCTTATTTTTATTTTTTTAAATCTGTTCTAAGAAATGTTGGCCCATTCTGCCAATCAACAGTTAAAGCAGAACTGAAATCTAGATCTGGTTCTCAAAGGAGTAGCGGTTAAAGACTGTTATTTTTTTCTTTTTTTTGTGGCTCTTTCCATGTTACATAGTTACTGTACATAAATTATTTTAACACTTTGCCGCGAATCTAGTCACTTGAATTATTCACTCAACTGAAATGGTCAAAAACGCTGATTCGTTCAGGAATGAAACACCACCATTGTCTGTGTCTGAAATCGCATACTGAGTATGTACTTCTTTTGAATAAGTAATTACTTTGTGCTTCACTACCATTCACCAATCTTCTCCCGTCGCTTGGATAGTTAAGTCAAAGTGTTTTATGAATAATATGAATTCAGACATATTCTTTTCACTTACTGTTTTTGGCCTATTATTCAGAAGGGAAATATGAAATTTCAGATACAGCCTTGGTGTTTTTTGGAGATGACAACTTGATTCCTTAACTAACATCAGATTTGAACACCAGATCGGGATGATTTAATAAGCACTGTAGTGTAGATGTTTATCAGGCTGTTGAACTCAAAAGAGATGATTTTACCCTCCTGCTGACAGTCTCACTGGGTGAGTAAAATAAAGCAGTCCTTGTCACTGTATTAATATAGTATGCAAATGAAATGTTTCCCTCATTTCTTGCACATGGGTGATCTTAATGGAGGTTAACATCAACGAATACAAATAAGACATTTAATTCTAATTGGCGGTGAATAATGGGTGTGTATGAGAGGAAGAGAGGGATCATGGAGCCATGTGTGAAATACTGCTATGTATCCAACAAAAACAATCTACACTTTGTCATGAATAAAAAAGTAAAAGGTAGAAAAGTTATGATAAAAAAAATACTCTCGTATGATCAAAACTGCAGGCCCGTTGCTTAATTCAGTTATCTTGTTTGAGGAGAATGGTAACCGTAACAACACTGGTTTCACAGCTATCATCCGAAGAGAAAATAGAATTAATTATTTTCAAAGATAGAAAACAAAAACATTATAAGCTTTTAAAGAAAAATTGCTATGTGAGTATAGCAGTGGAAAAAAACATGATACATTATCAGAAGAGATGCTACTCTGTAGACTCTGACCCTCTGTGTCATTATGGAGTAAACAACTCACATTCTAACATAAGGACTGATATGTTAGTCACGTTGTTCATGACCCACCTCGTTATCTCTGTAGCTCTGTTTCTGAGACAATGCCACAGGTGTTTATGCAGCCGAGGTGTTTGGCAGAGCTGAATCACATTAAAGCGACCAATGTTGAATTCAGCCCATAAATGTAATGTTTTCTTTGTCTTTACAGCATGCGGTCCAGGATTTCACTTTATGATAAGTCCAAAACGGATTACATCCATTGCAAAAATGAAAATGATTGTCAATTATGTCCACTTTGCTACTTGTTACGGATGCTCCCGACGAGCTGGATGGCGCCTTGTATGGCAGACACCGCCGTCGGTGTGTGAATGAGTGAGTGGATGGGTGAATGTGAGGCAAATTGTAAAGCGCTTTGGATGGCCATGTGGTCTGTTGAAAGCGCTATATAAATGCAGTCCATTTACCATTTGTTATATCTTGATTGGACTAAAAAAACTAAAAAAAAAAAAAAAACTACAAGATTTGAAATATATATATATATATAATAGAACTAAATAAATTAAGTTACAACTAGGCAATTAAGCAATTGAGATGCATGCAATTTTAAAACAATCCATAGAAATCAGCAAGCAATTTATTTAAAAAAGATTTCAGGCCTGTCTTTTTTATGGGTGCACACAATACATGGTCTGTCTTGCCACATGAAATCATGGCATGAGCGAATTAGAGAGACACACGTGTAAGAAAACTGATTGCAAGAGCTTCTGGGGAGGTGAAAGGAAAAATTTTAATCAGAAAGGTCAACGCTTTCTCTTTTATGTCAAATTACATTACAGAGCAGACAGACATCTCTATCATTCAGGTAGACTTAATGTATCCAAATTGCAGCAATTACATTTTCATTTTAAAGCTTTCTAATTCTTTTTTCTTTCCCAAGACAAAGATTATTGCTATACATAATCATTTTATGAGTAAGAAAAGAGATTGCAAGAAAAAACAGTTTTGTTCTTTCTCTAGTGAAATACAAAAGGACTAAACATTTTTTTTATTATTACATCTGCTTCCAACCAGAATAGATTTTAGTGTTATTAGTACATGTACTTAGTGCTCAGAAATGAGTTACTTGTCATATAAAACCCCACCTGTCTAATCTATCAAGCACTCAACCTTGAACATATGTCAGAAAGAGAAAAAGACAATGATTCTTGTCTCATTGCACAACCTTTATCCTCCTATTGAGTCCCATTTTTCACAATTTCAAGTGACTCGGTTTGAGAGTTAGAGCATGCTCAGTGGCAGTGTGGGCTTCAGTAAGGCTGAACTTTAGCATTAGTTTTAATTACTCAGTTTAGCATATAACTTTTGTAAAATGGGGAAAGCATAGGCTTTCACTTGAATTAAACAGGAAGAGAACAGGGCCGCAGGGAGTCTCCGACAGAGAAGACAGAGACAAAGCAATACCTAAATATTTCTTGAACACTGGCCACTGGTTGACCTCCACCCTGAATAAAACTGAGCAGCAGGATATACAAGGTCAGTGTTCTTATTGTTGTGAACATATCATCTTAATAAAGCTGAGAATGCTGCCTCTTTGTGGACAAATTAGGAAAAACACCCTTCATGAGACAGAATGATCCATACTGAATAAATAACTATATATGACAATTAATATTGTGAGCAAGATATGATTTCCTTTTACCAAAAATGCTAATGTTAACACTCTGGACTAAATCTTACTGACAGAAGTGTTTCCATCCAAAAATGTCCAGGCTACAAGGGATTTCCTACAAATCTCTTGGTATGCTGTATCATTACCAAATATCGAAACCAAAATATTGAAATATGGGAACACCAAATTAGGTAAAAGATTTTCAGCACAGCACAGGGTTAAATTAATTGAACTATCATTATTCTGAGGTTACATATTTTATATGCATCATTCACCTGAGATAGTTTCATAAAGAGAGGGAACTGTTATGCTGTGAGCCATATTTCTACAAGAGTTCCAGTCCTTGAATTTGATAGGTTGAGCGACATTCCAAGAGAGAATATCAGCAAATTTAGACAAACAGCACTGGGACTACAAGAAGTGGATCAATAAATCATTCACTCAATCAATGCATTTAAAAACCCTGATTTGTTTAAGCTTGTTTGGAGATGGATGGCTCTGCTTTAGATTTGTGTTTTAAATAAAAGTTCCCTAATATTTTTCTTTATTGAACTGCACTGTATTACAATCATAACTTGTTATTCTGATTCTTAATATCACCTGCTACAGTCAAATCTCAGACTTGTTGATGTTCAGTGCAAAAAGCATTCTTGCTTGTGTAATATTGCCTTTAGAGCTACATAAATTTTACTCCCCTGATTAAATATGTGTGTGTGTGTGTTTGTGAGTGACCCTAGTCTTAAATGTCAATTTTTCAAAATTCAGATATATGCATCATCTGAAAGATGAATAAATAAGATTTCCATTGAGGTATATTTTGTTAGGATATGACAAAAAAATCCAAATAGCGAGAAAATTGCCTTTAAAGTTGTCCTAATGAAGTTCTTAGCAATGTATATTACTGATTAAAAATTAAGTTTCTATATATTTACGGTAGGGAATTTCCAAAATATATAATATAACCCTAATATAACCCTAACCCTAACCCTAATGTTCTTTACTTAATATCCTAATGTTTTTTGGCAAAAATGAAAACTCGATCCTTTTGACCCATTGCTAAAAATATACCCCAGCCAAGACTGGTTTTGTGGTCCAGGGTCACAAATGTAAAAAAATGTCACTTAAAAAAATCTAACAAGTCAATTTAAAGGACAACATTTAGCCAAAACAGGTTGAAAATTGCAATTGTGAAAACAAATAAATGTATAACTGGTCCCCACCAAAAGCACAACCCCCTATAATAGTGTCACTTGATACATCCAGTAGCTTCATTACAGTCTTATTGGTTATAGCTTGACTCCAGAGTGCCTCAGCAGCCAATCAATACCATCCAGCAGTCCTGTCAGTGTTTCTGCAGTCGTGTCCTGAACCTATAGTATGACAAAACAAATACTAAAGACTTACTGCATTTTCAGTATTCATTTCTTATACACTGCACAGTCAGAAATTCTTTGATTATGTTTGCAGATGCTGTTTGATGTCTTACCATCCAAGGGTTGGGCAGTGAGCTGAGCTGAAGCTGATGGGCAATGGTCACACAATGTATCCTGTTTCTGTCTGTGGTCTCTCTAGACACACAGGAGAGCACCAGGATCGGGCGGGACACAGCACCCACCGCAGGGTCTAACATAACCCTGATCTGGGCACATTCCTCCTCCCACCCTCTGTCTGTTCCTCCAATATATAAAAGAGAGACAGACAGTATAAACTGCAAAATCACTATGTGGATCTCCTTACAATGTTACAGCAAACTAAATATATTTATACTTAGGCACAATTTCTATTGGTGTACAAAAAATTGGTGCATAAGCCTTTAAATCCAAAAAGGACAACCATACCTCTTTCTGTCTCAGCATTGGCCACAAAGATGAATCCATTCACAGCTTGACAAACTTGATTAAACATGGGGTTGACGCTTAAGGGTATGTTAGACTCACTATCCTCTTCATAGACAAAGATTTTACTTCGCAGATTGACATGCTCCAGACGCGCTCTCTCTCGCTCCGTCCTAAACCCAGAGACACAGCCTCTCATTCATACAGTTCCTTCAACCGGTGTTATGTGACATGTACACATCAGATCCCACTGAACATGAGGTATGTGGTATATGGCTTCCATATAAGACACTTCTTTCAAAAACATGAATATACAAAAAAATCCAACGCCAAGCATTTAAACAGTATTACGTGTACAACACTTCTAAATGACGATATTATATCCTCTTCCTCACCTGTTAGTTGAATATAAAGTTGCAATATTGAATCTGTGCTGATCTTTGTACTTAAAACTGATTCCGGATCCAATGCCTGAAAAAAATTACAACATGGTCAATTACAGAAAAAGCAGCCATAGCACCACATCCATGTATTCAGTTTAATAACTGACTTGAATAAACTATAATGGCACAGCACCATCAATCTGCCGATGAGGTGGTCCTGCTATAGGCAGTACATGAGGGGAATTCATGATTGTATTCATGAGGGAAATCTCTAACTGCTCAAGCCCGGGGCCAAACATGGCAAACTGTGGCTCTGAAACCGGTACAAGAGACTGGAAGAAGGAAGTCACAGATTTGAAGGCTCTGGGTTGGTATTGCCATTGGTTTCGACAGGCTGGACAAACACGTAGATACCTGTGGGTGCCATGTTAAAGAGAATATTATATTAAATATTAAGGGTTTTTAAATACAGGCTAGCAACTTTCACAGATACAAGAGATAAACCACTTTTATGTGTGCCATTTTTCCTATTTAATTTTTTCGTAGACTGGTTAGTCTTAGAAAATCTGCCAATGCAACATAAACAGGGTGCACCTAGAGCTGATTGTTTCTGATAGTGAAGTGCCATGTGCTGCAGCATCGAGCTCTTACTCTGCCATATAATCAAGCTGCATCTCAGAGTCATCCAGCAGAGCTGAGCCAGTGAGCTTGACCTGAGGCACTGATAAATGGTCAACTGACTGCCAGAGCGGCATATCACGTAACAGGAAGTACTTCCACAGGACAGGGTCTCGAACCATTGACTGCCAGTATGTACTGGTGCCTCCCAATCTGCAGAGGTCTTGCGGAGACAGGAAGGTCATGATGAGAAACTGCATGTCAACCTGTATGTTTAGATAAGACAGACAAAAAGAATGTGTTTTGGAGAAATGTTTTAAAAATTATTACTGTTCAAAAGTTTGGGGTTGATTAGATTTTTAATTGTTTTGAAAGAAGCTTATAAACATTTTAACATAAAGTTTATAAGCTTTTTATTATATTTTATATATTAATTTTAATATAAATTAATTTTAATATAAAAAAATACAGAAAAACTATAACATTGTGAAATATTATTGCAGTTTAAAATAACTGTTTAATAACTATTTTAGTATATTTTAACATGTCATTTATTCCTGTGATGGCAAAGCTGTATTTTCAGCAGCCATTACTCCAGTATCCAGTGTCACATGATGCTTCAGAAATCATTCTAATATTTTTGTTGTAATATATTTGTATGTGTGTGTGTGTGTTTCAGGATTCTTTGATGAATAGCAAGTTCAAAAGGACAGCATTTATTTGAAATAGATCTAAGTGTAATATTATAAATAAATGTCACTTTTGATCAATTTAATGCAAACTTGCTGTAAAATTTTTACATTCTTAAAAAACATACTGATCCCAATATTTTAATCAGTAGTGTAAATAAAACAATAATTATTTAGGGACATGATCTGGTATTAGCACCTATACAGCTGCAGTTTAGTCTACATATGTAGTATTTTGTATTTGTACACAGGCTATGTTTGGCAGAGCATACTACCATACTGCTCTTACAATTATTGCAGCATATAGTATTTATACTAAAATGAGTAGTAAACAAAAAGCTTACGGTTTACAATACTGAATCCCACAATTCAATGCATTTGTTTCAAATATGAACTAAAAGTAAGAGCAGCTGTGATTTTTCGCATTTCTGTTTCTCGTTTCATTACTTGACCAAGAGTACCAAAAATAAATAAATAAACAAAAATGTAGAGTAGAGTCGTGCCTTACCGTCAGGTTATCCAGACAGGGGCCCGTGACTTCATTACTTGACCCCTGACCATCACTTTTCTCATTTCTTTGTTGTCTTGTATCAAAAAACCTATCTCTGATACTCCTGAGACTTTGCACGACTATAGATCTGCTCAGCATACTGACACTTTTTTGTCATATATTTCTTAGATTTCTATATGTAACTTTTTTAATATAGCAAAAACGTTTTACATTATATGTCATTTATCTGTTAATCACGATTTCAGTTGTTAAGTATTCCTGTGGATTTTCCCGGAACTGTCAAAGTTACACGTCTCTCGTGTTTTCATCATAGGCGTATATGGAACGTCACGCACGGTAGGCTACTGCATTGTGGGAACTGTAGTTAAAGCGACACTGCCGAACTACAGTAGAATAAAGCAAGGTCTATCATAATCAGCTCTGGGAGGACATACGGAGGACTAAGAGTGACACGTACAAATAAAATTAAAGTACACGTTATCAATGTAATAATTCTGCAAACTATATATTTAAATTAGCAAATGTATTATGAACCATTTAAAACAAATTGAATATTATTCCTTGATTTATGTGAAGTATCACTACTAGCCCTTCATAAGGACAAACTGTGAAGCAGTTAACATACTAAAATATTGTTCTTCTAGTGCCCCAGTTACCTATAGATTGTACTTCGTGTGACAACTTTGCAGAAAACAATAGTATTATGTTATTCACAGCCATCAATTTGTTATCTTTTGTGTGAAAGTTTACTTTGGATAAGCATATGATTTATTTTTGGCTTAACACCAACAAAATGATGTTAAAGGCCTTAAGCATTATGTAGCATTGCCATTGACCCCATAAAATGATAGAAATGTAAGATGGTATGGTTTCATTTACATTATATATATATATATATATATATAATTCTAATGAATGCAACAATTCATAATTATGTTTTTAATTCTTTCAGTTTGAATCTTTTAAGGATGTTCATTTTTATTACACATGAAAAGGTTAGCAGTAAGAGTATAAAATACATTTTTGAACCAGCATCCTGTATCTCCAACCTTTTAAATATGTAACCTTTCAAATATGTGAAACCAAAATATCACTCACATGTTCACTTTTCAACATTTCTTAACCCAAAATTTATTTAAACGAAGACATAAAAAAAAAAAAAAAAAAAATAACTTCATTTTTAAAAGAATATGACCAAAAAGTTTAGCTTTTTAAAAGTATACTATCAAAATATGCAAATTCCCATCTCTAAACATCTGGTCAATGAAAGGGATAAAGATGCAACTTTTAATAAGTGAGCAGAAGAGGTGTCATATACATAAATGTTATTAAAATGAAAAGATCCATACTTAAAAATGGTCACAAATACTTAAATATGCAACATATACCTGCATTTTCCTCTCCTTTGTACCATTTCTTTTAACATATATAAATGACATTTATAAATGTAATGAATTGAAAATAAATAATTACAATTAAAATAAATAAAAAGTTGCGATGTTTCTTGGTTGGAATTTTTTTCTTTCTTAAACAAATAGTTATTTGTTTATATTTTACATTAGACGTATTATTCCACATTCTCGGCAAAAACACACATCCAGAAAACAAATCTGGACCGGAAGATAAGTGCCTTTTTTTTTCTTTTCTTTTTTTTGCTAGTTTCAGAACAACAACATTTTTGTGAATCCCCTCTCCTAAAAGCTCTCTCCAGGTTTACTGCAAGATACTAAGGATCTCCTTGGCATTCTCTGTGTTCCAGCCCTGACCCTGAAGTGGCCCCTCGCATGCCAGCACATACTTATGAAGGATTTGTGTGCCAATATCTCGGAAATGAAGCCTGTCCTCTTTGCGCTCTGTGGTGTCCATGCTGCAGTCCTCATATTTCACTGCCCAGAAACACATCTCACCAATGTACATCATTGTAAGCAAGTGAGTATCAGAAAAGATACCTAGTGGGGAAAAAGATACATTTGTCAGTTTTAAAAAGAATATAAAACACACACACACACACACAAACACATTATTTTGATTAGTAAAATTCATATTCTTTAAAAATAACATGTTATGCTTGATTTTGAGATTAATAAATAAAACTAAGCATCTCATTGCATCCTGCCCATTAACCTCAATAAAATCACAACTCAGAGACGGAAAGAATGCAATCTATTTATATTCACTTGCACTGTTTTTATATTTGGTACTTTTTTTTTCTTCTTTTTTTTAAATTTTGTTTTGTATTATTTATTGAAATGTGACTCATTATTTATTGATTATTTCATGCTATCCACTTTTTGCTGTAAATGTTGAAATTTCTCATCTGTGAGACAAATAAAGGTTGATCTAATCTAATCTAATAACTTTGTAACTTGTAAACTTCGCATTGTAAAAACACTAGCAATCTCAATATTATTGGTTGCTACAGATTAATGGAAGCAACCAGGGGTGGAGTTTGCAGGCTACACTACATCTTTCCAGTGGAAAATTACTTTACTTCGTAAATGAACTTAGATATGTGAAGATACTGATAACCAACTGGCTGTGCTGGTTAGAGATATTATAAATGCTGTAAATCTTTTTGTGCTTTTAAAATCTGTGCCTGCATAGACACAATGTCTGATGTCACACACACAAAGACAATCTGAAGTAATAATGCATAATGTGTGCACAATGACTTGCAAGTCGAGTTTTCAGCTCCCAGATTACAAACACAGCTTAGAAACTCTACAAAAATAACAGAAAGTACATTTGCAAAGATGTACCTTCTGCCAGAAAATTGGCGGTTGCAGAGTCATGAAAAACCACACCATCATTTAGCTTGACTGAGTTCCTCACTTGCAACATTCTCATAAGGTAACGCACACCTTCTTGAAGACACTGTGAAGACATGGAGCATTGCAACACTTACTCAAGTCATGGCCACTAAAACTGGCACTGTGGAGTGAGAGGTTGGAGAAAGAACCTTAAGGAAAGTGGCTTTGTTCTTCTTGATCCATTGCTTGCGTTGGTGTAGTGTGTGGCAGTACATATATAATAATGCCCCACGCCTCCAGTATAGGCACTCCAGCAGCTCCAGCCCCAGCACAGACTGCACCTGATCACAACCACATCATCACACCATCACATACCGTTACCAAGAGCAGAGCGTTCGATTCTTATTCAGTCTATGTCAATTAAACTAGAAAATATAGACCTGCAGGTTATATATACTTATGCTATGTGATATAATGCATAAAATGTTGCATAAAAATTTGAAAGCTCTTTATTGCAAACAAACGATACAATGGTATATATGTATATATAAAAACAGTTCCTAATTGCACAGGTGGTCTGTAACCGAAATATTAACCAGTGGAAGTGGATGCCTTATTTAGAATCAACAGCAAATAATGAAACTAACTGTTCCAAGCAAAGATCTCCTAAAGATACAGAAATACAACACCTCTTGTGAAGGTACCAGTCGACCTGCTAACACCTCTGGCTCTGTCAAGTCCTGTAGTAACTGCTGAATTTTAAAAGGGGAAGTGTCCTCGGGAAACTCCTGATCTACAAGCCTGTTTTCCTCATAGAATGTTATGTCCAAGACAACCTGTAGAAAAGTAGGTAAAACAATGGGCCATGAGCCACTACATCTAAAACGAGGTATCTGCAGTGTTTTTAAACTGAAACTTAAAGGGGTCATATGATGCTGCTAAAAAGAACATGATTTGGTGTAATGAAATGTGTTTATGCAGTTAAAGGTAAAAAAACAACATTATTTTCAACACTGTATATTATTGTTTCTCCTCTATTCCCCATTTTCAGAGACATGTTGATTTTTACAAGGCTCATCAATCTCAAAAGCGAGGTGTGCTCTGATTGGCCAGCTATCCAGTGCATAGTGATTGGCCGAAAAGCTCAAGCGTGTGATGGAAATGTTACCCCCCTTAACATACTGTGATGCCCTGTCCGGCCGGAGCGACAAGACATATACATAAAACCCATTCTAAACATGATTTCTAGTCGTGTCCTCTTTTGGAAGGCCAAACAGTGAGCGAAGGCCGACTTAAGAACAGCGCGGCCAGTGGTTTCTACGAAGGAGCATCCGTTGGGCTTGTGACAACCACATGTGACGACCCCAGGCCGGACTCCGCCTCGTCTACGGTAAAAGCTGATCTGGTGTTCTACAGTGCAAAGTTGATGTATTTTCTCAGCGACAAGCATGGATCAACTCCAGGCAATGCGAACCGGATATCGTCCTCTTTTGGAAGGACAAACAAAGTAGTTTCGCTTTCACAGTCTGTGTGTCATGGCGATGGTGGCAACAACAATACTACAACGAGAATAAAAGGTACACCTTCTTTCGTTGTGTGAACATTTGGGCGCCGTTATGTAAATCTTCCCGTTGAGATGCGGGGACGTGTTAGAACGAGCCGTTTTAGGGGGCTGTGGACGAGTCTTAACTTCTATAGAGAACATCTCTTTGGATTTGAGACTTTTACAGCACCTTTACAGATTTTCCTAATGCACCAAAAGCTTATAATACTCCAAAGAGAAAGGAAACATTGAAATTGCATCATATGACCCCTTTATTACTTTCTAAGCCCTACATAAATACAATACTATATGCAGAACAAACCAATGCAATAAATCATATACTGCATGTTCTTTTACTCAATTAATCAGGCTGGGCACACATTCACCTGCAAAACACGTTAGCTGGACATTTAAAATTACATGTTTTATGCAATATACACATATGTATTGAAACCCGCTGATATATGTACTAATATATAATAACATATGTTTTAGGATTCGATCAATATTGAAATTTGCTGATATAATGTTTAAAGAGAAGCCACTAAAGAGATTATTGTGTCGATAATAATAAAATGTACATAATGAACGTGTTAAATAATGTTCTTAGTCTCTCCTTTCCGTAAGAGGGTGAAATTAAATGCCAGATGTAGTTTATTATGTAATCATAACAATACCAACAATATTTTAATTATAAATAAGCATAAAAAACACTGTGACTCTTAATTTGAAGTGTCCGCTCTTTAATGCTTACAACTGCTAATTTAAAAAGGTAACCACCTACAACAATATTAAAAATCAATAATAATGAGAGATCACTTGGCATAAAAGCATAGTGTTCATTTTGCATTGCTCTGAAACCCTGAGGCCTGTAGAACATGCAATAGTGCCATATTTTGACTTTGATCATGCAGTGCTATCATTCATTTAATTCAAAGGGTTTTCAAAGTTTATTAACTGCAATAGGCCATATTGCTTTACCGCCTCAAATTTTAGACATCCTAAAATTATATTTAAGACTTCAGAATTTTGATGAAACTGAATTAAAAACACTTTTAAGGATGTATGGAACCCTGTTAAATGTTGTATTGTTCACACATTCAACATGTTAATACAGGGATCCTCAAATCTGGCTGACAAAATCCACTTTTCTTTAGACTAGAGTTTAGCTCTAACCCTAATCAAACACACATGAGCATGCCGATCAATGTCTTTAGGATCATTAGAAAATCACAGATAGGTTAGTTTGATCAGGGTTGGCGCTAAACTCTGCAGCGCATTGGCCCTCCAGGACAAGATTTGAGGAAACCTGTTTTAATATATAGTTATGCTATGCTTAAGGGAATGTTGCAGGGTGAGACCCATGCTATGTGAAGTACCTGTGTATAATCCTGCAGCAGTTTAGGGAGGCTGCTGCTCTCTCCTCCATGTCTATAATGGGTTTTCAACTTGTCAAGTATGGAAGATGCATTCTGTAAGTAGTCATCATCTAGAACAAAAATAAAAATACAATGTCAATAGATGGTAATACCTAACAGAGGATATACAACATGAGTGTTTACAGTTGATGGTTTGAGAAAAACAGCTGAGGTTATACAGGCTATTGTTCCAACAAAATATGGCCATAAGTGACTTTTAAATCATCCGTCTTTTAAAAATGTCTATAAAAAGAAAATATTACATTTATTTAGCAACTTTGATGGATGTAAATCTATGACCTAAAGGTCACCTTTTGGTATAAAACAAATTGCAACATTCAATATCACAACGACAAAGAAACTAGCTCTGTAAAAAAGTCGGAAAAGAGCTTGTTTTAAAACCATCCTGTATGTCCTCTCTGTATGTACACTCTCGCAGCTGAGAGTCATTCAACTGAAGCATTTTAAAACAAGAATGCATTGGTATGTATGTGTATACTATGTATGATTTACAGGACCCAAAATATAATGCAATAATCAGCATCATTCAGACTACAAGCAAATAATCAACACAGAAATCTGATCAGCTGATAATGCATTTGTTGTTAGTTTTTATATTAACGTGCCCTTTAGTCTAGCTAAAGTAGGCAAAATACTTATTGAATTCTGCTAAAAGAGTATGATAGGCCTTTAATTCCTATTTAACGTTACCTCTCATGTTGTTTAATGTGAGGTTGTAATATCACATTGCAGAATAACTATAACGATGTACGTTTTTTATTATTTGTGCATCGAGTTCTGTACATAGCATGACCACATGCGACTTCACCCAGTTTGTGCAAACTGGATCTTACTAGCTAGCCAAAAATTTGAAAATTACAGAACGTAATAAACGCGCTTTACCTTTCATATTAGCTTTTGGTTTAGTTTAAGTGCTACGGTGTTCGTATGAACTTGTTAGTCAAACATATGTCGTATAAACGTCGTGATAGATGGGCAGGGAAATGTTTGTTGTGATTCGCAGGAATGCTAACGCAGAGCAGCTAAGCTAACCAGCTAACGATGACAACACCGGGCTGATTCTGCCACTGAACATGCGTTTACTAAAATAACGGGAGGCTAGTTTTGCACAACTGACGACATGATTCCCGGTTACCTGGTTTCTCCGTCCGAAGAGTGGCACACTTGTTATCTAACTCAAAAATCCTCCTCTCCAGCTCGACGCTTCGTCTGTAGTCGTCGGCCATGACTGCAAACGACAGTCACGTGACGAGCGCGCGATTACTCACGTGCAGAGGATTACAGGGACGTTTTGGTCTTTAATTTCATTCATTAACTTCAGGCTTTGTCATTACATCAAAGTAAGAGTTTACTTTGTCCACCCTTATCCAAATTATACCCATAATACTCTGTGTTTGATAACAGTGGATTGAAATACTGGCAGAAGTGATGAATGAGAGTCCGATTCATTTCCGCGAATCGATTCTTTCAAACAGTTTTTTTTATAAAGAGTCACTTCAAGGATTCATCAATTATTTTAAGGTTATGACGTAATTATGCCATTATTTCTGTTACTTTTTAAGTAATTTACTTTCATAATTACTGTTATTATGGGTTTTATGTAATGTATTTTTATTAGTATTCCTTAATTAATTTACTTGTTAATAATAATTTTACCTGAGTGTTGTTATATAGAAAATATTTGTTAAAAAAAAAAACTTAAAAGAATTAAAAAACATAAACAAAAGTAGGCTTGCTTTATATGATAGGGAGCATAAATACGACACACACATATATAATTATTCTTTTTAATAGCCAAACAATTTACATTCTAGTTTTTTAGTGTAAATAATAATAAAAAAAAATGCTTAGGTACTAAATGTTTTAATGAGCTGGATCAAGGCTGCACTATCTCTCACTATACCATCTAGTGATTTCTTATAATATAATATAATATAATATAATATAATATAATATAATATAATATAATATAATATAATATAATATAATATAATATATGGATCACTGGGACATGTACTAAATATCTGCATTGTTCAATCTGGAACCACTCTGAAAGATTCAGGTTGGTGAACAAATTGTTCTGACTGGTATGGTGAACATCCGACACATTAAAAAAGATCCGATTCACGAATCAGATCTCGCAAGATGGTGGTGAGATGGTTAAATGCAAATAAGCACATCGAGCCCCCGACACTCCTTTTCTTTCTTCGTCCCCGCCTATCTGAGATTAACGAGGGCATACTGTCACCATCATTCACCACACACAATATTAGGCCTGTAATTTACAGACATGGCGACTCTTAAAGCGCTATCTAGAGTGGAAAATGTGATCATCAGGAACGTGACAGCGACGATCAAAACGAACATCTCGCGATTCTCCGTTGGCAAGGTCAGTGTTTACAAACAAAAGACGGTGCATCCGAAATTTTGCACGATGTTGAGCGGTCGGTGCTTCTGTTTTTGCCTGTTTTTGAACCCCACTTTCTATTGCATGGAGAAGATGGACGTGCATATCTTATTAGGCTATATATTATCATATATATGACGTGTGTGCATTAGTTTAAAATAATGATGTTGCAAAGCTTATATTTTAAGCTTTTGTAATTGCATTTATCTCAGACAGAGAGAGTCCAGTGAAACTAGTCATTTTGTGCTGCATTGTGTTTTCTTGGCAAACAATTTAAAGACCATAGGCATACGTTTGATCTTTTGATTTTCAGAGTCACAACCAATCATTTATGTTTTCATGTATTTGATTTATTGTTAACCTGGAAACACATGGTCACTAAGCACTACTGTCATGAGGGATAAATCACAGATTTGATCAATAACTTAAATGAAAATGCTAGTTTTTAAAATGAGGACAGCTAACTTGACAGCACTTCTAACACTATTCCTCGGTTAACAGTAAGTAACCTGACTCTGCTCTCTCCTACTCACACGCCTCCTCTTTTGTTCCACCCGTCAGTTTTTCCTTTTTATATCACACAACATGTGAACTAGACTGCTATAATAACTAGTGCTCAGAACAAGACTGCTAAGCCTGGGTTTTGAAGTCTATAGTTATGACACCGTCTCATGATAGTGTCATGTGCCTCTGAGGCTCATGGAGTTGTTCTGTATACAGTCAGAGCAGAAACCTTTGAATGATTTTCAAGTGGTAATAACAGTGGTAATGATCATACATGGTTTCTTTGTTGAGGGAAATATTATGGTCTTTGGATTACTATTATAACACTATTATTATTAGTCTACTATTATTTGGTAATACTGCATTAGGCTGCCATATATACAAAACTAAGCAAATGAGTTATTTATTGAGGTCGAGTGATAAGTTTTCAGCTGTTTCCTCTCCCCGTCCTTTGTTGGAGCATTTGTGAGGTCAAATGCTCTGTTGTGTCAACATATAAGGATATAAATGAAATGGACATCTTGGCTGGACTCCCGGGGTTTATTTAGCATGTGCATGTCGCTGCCTGACAAAATCTTATTTGATGTTTATTTTCTATGCATGATTTAGGATTCCATTGTAAATGGTTAACATCGTGAGAGGCACAGTACTCGTGAATGGAAAATCAACCACTGATCTTCATAGTGTTTATATTCCACTAGGACTAGGCTGTATTCCTCAAATCACTACTTACATGGATTTGCACAAACACTTAATTTCAATCAATGGAAAAGGAGATTGAAAGGAAGCTTAAATGATTTAAATTGCAGTACAGACTCACTGACTGTGTTTAAGTGTGTAAATCTCTTTCATTAATGCTTTGAAGTTGTTGCCTGTGCTGTTTCTGTATGTTCAGCCTGCTTCATTCATTCTGCTAACTGTCTGTTGTTGGCAGACGTGTGGGTGTTACTTTTCCACTTCAAGACAACGGTCCGGGCGATTTTATTTAGACCCCCTTGACGCAGTCAAGGATATTCCTAATGGAGCGACTATCCTTGTGGGAGGTAAGAGTTCTGATTTATCATCACTATTTTTTTTTATGCTGAAAAAATATGAATTTATTTTAAAAACTTAAACCGATTTTTTTAAATGACATTATTATTATTATTGTATATATTATATTACAACAGCATTTTTGACATCCCCTTGATAAATAGCTGATATCCTTTCCTCTCATTCACAGGTTTTGGGCTGTGTGGTATTCCAGAAAATCTGATTAACAGTCTGCTGAAGACAGGAGTTAAGAGCCTGACTGCTGTCAGCAATAATGCAGGGTAAGCCTTTTTTATTATTATTTGTAAACAACAACTTAAACCAATTTGATCGTCTTTATTACTCCACTAGTAGGTCTAAAACTGGCCTCCTGTACTTCCTGACACATGCAAACAACAGAAACGGCTTATATTGGAGTATTAAAACTAACAGTAAATGATTAATGTGACACATACAGATGGTGCTCAACCAGAATGAGCTTTTTACCACCGTGGGTACCGCTGCCTCTGTGTCTGAAAAATGCATTTGCAGCTTTCAACCACTTAGTGGCGCTTTAACCGCAAATTATCAAGCGAACGCTTCAAAGCGCATTTTTACAAATAGCTGTCATCTTTGTCTTTCCGATGGGTTACATTTGATGGCTGCAGTCGGTGGAAAATAAAATAAAAACACAAGTTAAAATGTATATTCACTGAAGCAAATTTAGTACCTATGTATATATTTAGTAGAATGCTGAAACTTAAACTGATTATATGAAGTATCTGGACAGTTTTATTACAGGTTTGCATGTATTTCACGTGCGATTTGAAGTGAAATGTGAAATGCAGCATCCTTATTATGCAATATATTTTTACCTTTGTATTGCCAAAAGAACTGCAGCGTTTCCGTCTCTCATGTACACGTGGGGTCTCTTTGGCTGGGGTCGGAGCCTAATGTTAGAGAGTCAGACTCTCAGTACCGGTAGGAAATGTAGGTGATTAGAGTGAATGACTAGCGCTCTCTTCCACCCTCAATACCACGACTGATGCTCTTGAGCAAGGCATGGAAACCCCATTTGCTTCCCAGGTTTATTAATTAATTCTCTTGGTTTAAGATCCATCATTTTATCAACTTCTCGTATACATGGATCTAATGTAAAAACTGTAAATTTATGGCTTTTCAGTTTTTAATGTTGTGTCATCTTTTCTAAAAATAATTTAATTTAGTTATTTGTGTATTATTACTTAATTTATTTGTAATATTATTGTCTATTTTATTTTTTTTAAGTCTAGCAGGGGGTGGGATGGGTTTTAAATTTGCACAGTTGCCTTTTGTTTTATACTACTGTTCCCAGAAGAACATTTCAATAAACAGTTTTTTTTAAAAAAAAGCCATAATTTTAGATAAATTGTGAATATCCTAAACCATTTATACATTTTTATTTTATTTTTATTTCATTTTTGTATTATTATTGTTAGTTAAAACATACCACTATTATTTAAACATGTTTTAATTAATACAAAGGAACAGTTTAATAAAGTTATCAACAAGTTCTTAATTCATGGAGATTATGATTTTTGGCATGTCATGAGCAGGGCGCTGTTTGCGGCAATAGATGTGTCAAAAAAGGGCTGATAATGAATATGCTTAAGTATGCGTGGACTGCTGAAATGTGTAAGTGAATTATTAAAAAAGTTTCAAAACTTTAATTTGTGACAATAATGTGACAATAATGCCAAAGTATGTGTTAGAGCTAGGCCTACATCACTCATAAACCTCTTAGTGAAAGTGAAAGTGACGTGACATTCAGCCAAGTATGGTGACCCATACTCAGAATTCGTGCTCTGCATTTAACCCATCTAAAGTGCACACACACAGAGCAGTGAACACACACACACACTGTGAACACACACCCGGAGCAGCAACAATAATCCACCTTTTGTATAGTTTTATTTTTTTATGGTGTAGTGGACAGCGCTTTTGTAATGTATTTGTAATATAAATATGTAATCTAATAAGCAGTCTTAAATACTGGCTGGTTCTGTACAGTAATAAGTTAGCACGCTTCAAGCTGCACTGCTGTCACTGTATTATTTCACCGTAACAGTGGTCAAACAGCTGGAACAATAAACATTTAAATGATGGTTAGTTCAAAATAAAAAAAATATTTTTATTTACTTTTATTCTAATATTTCCACTGATTTATTTCATTATTTTTATGTTTATTTACAAGTGAAAATGTCACAATTCCAGCTTTATTGAGCAATTGTGTCATCCTTCCCTTTGCGCCACTTAGTGGTGATTTTGTAAACAGGTTTTATTTGGTACACACGGGTAGACATTTTGGTTGATTACGTCCAGTAGTCCATTATTGTGTAAAAGTCTGTCCATAACCAGAAAGGCAGCTTCTTCGAGTCTATGAGATTTTAAATCCATTTGGAGCCTTTTGGGATATGGCAAAATAACCAAATCAACTGCAGACGCTCTAAATAAACATCTGAGGTCACTGAGTACAACTTCATAACCTCAGTTGTCCTCTAGATGAGACCACAAGAATTTCTCCCTTAAATGATGATGAGAATGTGTGCACAACTGTCCACAGATTTAAAGAGATTACCAGTATGAAGAATCACACCACCTTTTTCTCAAACAGGATAAACCAGTCGAATCTGTTAAGTAGGCCTAGGCAAACTTGCACAAAGGGAAATGAATGATCAAAATTCCTTCTTTGAAGAGGAAATGCTTTTTTCTTTTTCTTTTTTTGACATGGCTAATATATAGTGTATTTACTATCTTATTGGATATTAGCATTTGGTTTATTGCTGCTATGTTGCAGCTGCTCTGAACATGTCACTTGACACTATGTGTAGGCCTCTCTGTTCTGGCATTTTCCCAGGTTGGTTCTCTATGACTATATTATTATGTAATTTCTAAAAGTGGCTGAGTTATGTTATTTTGGTTCTTTTTTTTTCCTATCATTACCAGAGAGCAAAGCCAGTGTGGGTTACTGCTGAAAATGGTTGAAGAAAGCGATAAAGTCCATTCTAATCATCTTAGTCCGGATTAAATAAGACTATATATTCTAAAAACATTATTAAAAAAACACCATTTATTATTGTCAGCTCCTTTATAACATAAATTTCTCACAACTATTAAAACCCTTTTTAGTTCAATACAGCTGGCTTTCTTCCAGAGTTAGTTTTTGGAAAACCTGGAGGGAAGTTGTGACCTGTTTTAAATAGAAAGTTCTTGACTGATACCCCTCTTGAAGATTGTTTCCTTCCCGTCTGACTGTTTGAATCCTGCTGCTATTGACTGTATTGTTTGTCGTCGTAGGCCTTGTTTTGCGAGTTCTGAATCTCTGTGGTGAAAATCTTTTGGTCTACCACATAAAGACTGCTCAGTGTGACTGTAATGTGAAACTAGCATCACAGCAGTGTTTGGCATTAGCATGCGTTGCTTGCACAGAAGGCTGTTGTTTCCTGTGCAACTTCTTTCCATCAATAACCCCTGCTGATACTTTTAACCTGTTACTCGTTACTTAGAAATGGTGTGCTGACTTTTTTAGAAGTAGTTATCGGCCACTGTCTATTATCTGGTTACAGACTGGTGTTATTGTAAGCTGTTAACACTGCAGCACTGTTATTATGGATGATTATACAACAGTTAGTTCTGCGCCTTGAATTTAATTGGCCGAGATGTTTTTTCAAGTTTGAATCACTCACTTGTCCATGATTGCATGTTCCAAATGGTCAGTCTGTGTATATTAGGAGTGTATTTTTCAGTTACTTTTTCTGCAGGTTACACGGATAAGCCAGTAGGTGGAGAAACTGTCTTTATGACTGAATTATTGAATTATTCCTTGAACTAATTTAAAGAAACAGATTCACAGGAACAAAGCATGTGACCGTTGCATTACTGTTACTCCACTGAAATGGAGAGTAAATGAAAATGAGTTATCATTGTGGTGTATTATGGGATCGAATGACTCCGTGTCCCCTCGAATAGCGCACTATATTCTGGTATGGGGGCAGATTTATGCACAGCCTGTCATTTATGAGTGAATCATTCATTTAAACAATTTGCCCCAAATAACTGATTCATTCAAAAAGAAAACAACACCACTGGTGGATGAACCTTGGAGATGCACTACACTGATTTGGCTTTAATTTGGAACTTTTTCCTCTGGCAGAGCTGTGTAAGTAACTGCCAAAATTGTCTAAAATGTAAGCGACTCAATATTGACTTCCACTAGTTATGTTAATTGTGCTTTTTCTAAAATACATAAAACCACTTGATTTCTCTCTAAATTCTAAGCACATGTGACCTAGATAGCGGTTTGTTTTATCCTTTCTCTAGCCCTAAAAATCCTTTGTCGTTTCTCTGGCAGGAGAAAAAGTGAAGAAGACACATTAGTAGGGAATTAATGAGAACATGGCTTGACACAGTGTGTGTCTAATTGCAACCTTTCTCGGTCCAGTGAACGAGTCGTGACTGAAGAGCCTGTGCTCCCTGTTGATTGAATGATCCTAAAAATATGCCCAAGCTTCTAAAATGCCTGCATTATCTTTCATCAAACACCCCCCCCCTTATGTTTCACCAGACCACCTTTTGTATTAACAGTGTAAAAATGTCCAGATCTGCTCTACTGCACTGACTACCTTTAAAATGGGATGGCCAACATATACCTCAGTGCCTTTCAAGTCTCAGTAAGTCACTTTGCATTAGTTAATGAGTGACAAAATCAGTTTTGGGTCACCGCTTCTGTAACTGTGCCAATCCGCCACACATCTAACTAAGGAGATCCGACAGATCTGCAAAATGTTTCATGTTTTATGCTGTAAAAATGTGTTGTGTGGCCTTTGTCTCTGTATTCAGTGCGTGTTTTGAATTTTAATGACCTGTTTGTTAGAGAATGCCCATTGGACACTGGATTTAGACCTGTTTAGGCAATATTTTTCCATCAATAGTTCAGCCTAAATT
The DNA here is from genome assembly GCF_023724105.1 of Carassius gibelio. Taxonomy (NCBI): domain Eukaryota; kingdom Metazoa; phylum Chordata; class Actinopteri; order Cypriniformes; family Cyprinidae; genus Carassius; species Carassius gibelio. The sequence goes on along the minus strand of NC_068378.1, from coordinate 13,678,306 downwards.
ATACATTGGTTTTCTGGAAATGTTTATTTGCGGCTTTACTGTTGAGCCAGTATCTGGGGTTGTGTGCTTAACCATCTGGATTTGTTACTGAACCGTTTTCAACGGTTTGGGGTCAGTAAGATTTGATTGATTTTTGATTTAGTCAAAATAAATTAATACTTTTATTCAGCAGGGAAGAATACATATCATCATCAAAATTTCTTCAACATAATGTATGAACACTTTTACAGTCATGTGTACTTAAGGCAAATACTAGGAGGTAATAATAGCAGAAATTAGTTATTTATGCACTGAAAGTTTTTATTTTTTTTCCTGTATGGTTTCAACAGAGTTGATGACTTTGGCCTGGGCCTACTCCTTCGGACCAAACAGATCAAGCGTATGATCTCGTCGTATGTGGGGGAGAATGTGGAGTTTGAGAGGCAGTATCTCAGTGGGGAGCTGGAGGTGGAATTGACCCCACAGGTGAGACCATCAACTTTCAGAATAAACACTTTGCCATTGTTCTCAATGGCAAGTGTATTGCCAAGTAAATGCATGCTATAAAGATTTTTATAGTACCATTCTTCCAAAAAGATCCAATTTTGTTTGCCCATTGTGGTGTGTTGATGGCAGGGCACGCTAGCAGAGCGGATCAGGGCCGGAGGCGCAGGTGTGCCTGCCTTCTTCACTGCCACAGGCTATGGCACACTCATCCAAGAGGGAGGCTCTCCTATCAAATACAACAAGGACGGTACCATTGCCATCGCAAGTGAACCCAGAGAGGTCAGAGTTACTGCTTTTATCCTCCAGTCTTACTGACTGATACAGTAATACAGCTGATGTCTCTGCTGATGAAGTTTGATCACTGTTAATATCTGAAATGGGATCCGTAAAAATAGATTAAGCTTTTATATTGATTTCTATGTTGTATTTTAGGTGCGTGAATTTAACGGCCGGCATTATATCATGGAAAAATCCATTACAGGAGACTTTGCACTGGTCAAAGCCTGGAAAGCAGACAAAGCTGGCAATGTCATCTTCAGGTACAAGTGTCTCTTTAGACAGAATTGGACAGTTTTCCTTAACTGTGCAGTGTCATATGTTCACTGGTGTCGTTGGTGTTTTGCCCGAACTTAAAATGGCTATTATCTCTCGCCTTTTTGTTTTCATTTAGCACAATCCCACAGACTGTTTCACAGAAAGGAAGGCCACATGAGACACTTTTTAAAAAGGAGACATAAACAATACCTTATTTTAGATCAAATTCTAAACACAGTAGTCAAGGCAGACTCTTAAAATGACTGTAATTTCAAACCCAGCCATTTTATTCATTATACAACCCACAGAGAATAATGTTATAAAAATAGTACTAAACTACATAAAAGAATGGAATGGTGGTATTTTTAAATATTATTTTTAAATGCACTGCTATTCAGAACATACTGTAACATACTGTAAAATGCGATTTTATTCCTAAAGGTAAAGCTGAATTTTCAGCATCATTACTCCATACTTCAGTGTCACATGATCCTTCAGAAATCATTTATAATATGCTGATTTGCTGCTCAAGAAACATTTTCTTATTATTATCAGTGTTGAAAAGAGTTCTTTAATGAATAAAAATAAATACAAATCTTACGGAAGTGTATATAAAATCCATTAACAAATGTTAAAATAAAAACACAAAAGGCACGTCGCCATATTAAAGAATTATATTATAAAATTAGTGTTATACAAATAGCTGTGTGTGGTAAAATACTGATATAGCATTTGAAAACATTCTCATTCAGAATTTTTGTATAGCATCTTGTTTTACCACCAGGGTGCACTGTTTCCTATTCCATAAGAAAATGAATGTACTCTTGTTCTGTTTTAATTTATTTTAGCATGAGGGCACCTCTTACGGATGATGACTTGACAATAGTTGTTTTTGACCGCAGTCAAACTGATTTTTATAGCCTGTCATTCTGGCTCATTTCACTATATTTCATAAATCGAGGAAAGGACAACCCAGTCTTTCATATATGTAACATTTCACCTCAGCTCTGGATGTTTGAAGTCAGCGTAACAGACTTTAATGCTGAGCATGTGCCTTATTTTTTATTTTATGTTTATTTTCTTACAGGAAAACAGCACGAAACTTCAACCAGCCCATGTGCAAGGCAGCCAAGATCACAGTTGTGGAGGTAGGTGGCTATCACATGACCACATAGCACACATGCTTCTTTCAGATGCTGTTTGGTGCATTATTAAAAGTTTAAAAGCCTGTACATATATCATATTATCCATCCTATGAATTCAATTCCCCAGAACATATATCTCTCCATATGGTTCATTTAATTGTTTTTCACATAAACAAAACAAATAGTTGGTTTCATCTAGATCTTTGTAGTTTTTGCCCCCTATTCGTTTTTTCATTTCCTTTCTACAGAGGGCGCTTTTCAAACACTTGTCTGCATATCAAATATGCTTTTATCTAAGCCTTTGTTCAAAAACGCGCATCTACGAACAAAAGACTTATCAAAAGGCATTTTCAGTAGCCATGAACAAACTTCATTAATTAATATGGTCTTCCAGCATCCCGTTCTTTCTCTTGCAGCCCTTGTTTGAAACGGTTTACAATGTGAAGCAATAACTGAATTCAAATCCTTTGTGTAGATATTTCTGAAACTAGGTTTCACCCTTCACAATCCGTATACCAATCAATCCATTACTAGTAGTATCGTCAGGGAGGAAGACTTTTAGCTCGCTCATATTGTTTAATCGTGTCGGATGCTAGCAGCACATTAGAGCTTTTATTTTTCTGGTTTTCAATCTTTATTGTGGCTGAACAGCAATATGAGCAGTTATTAGTGGCCAGTATCATCTGACAATACGATTATTGCAGGCCCACTAAAGATAAGCTTATCAGTTTACTGAACACACAGTAATAGTTAAAGGCCTTTTTTCTGTGTTTGTGCATCTGGTGATGAAAACCGTCTTGTTCGGAGAACGAATCAGTCGGCTGAGTGCTGAGCAACAGCGAGTTTCTTGCATTCTGCCTCTGTTTGACTGGTTAAGATGCTATTTGTGGCAGCAACCCTTCAGCTTTCGCACCAGGGACTCGTGCCACGTGCTGCCATCACTGTAAACAGTCATCTGGTTTACTACAGGAGTCTGTCTCAAATGTTTTAAAAGATGAACTTGAGGATTCTGTACTCATCCGTTGTATTTATAAAGTACCATTCATTACTTTTATTCACTAACCATGCATTGCATTTCACAAAAGTCACAGTAAAGGCATTTATAATTTTAAATAAAAAATCTAAGTGATTGACAGGCCTACTTAAAACTTTAGACCAAATGCATGTAGTGGAGATTTTGTGCAAAAGCTTTTTGAGAGCATAGTGGTTGTGACCCACTTTCAAGGATATTGCGTGGAAGTGCAAGTACATCTCTTTTCCCGGACAGAACTATCCTGTTATGTGAAGCTAATGACGTGAATCGTCCTTACAGTCCTTCATAAGCTTATTATGGTCTCTTGTGTTTGATTGGAACCGTCGTAAGCTCTGTTCCATGCTTTACTTCAAAGAGACTGCCATTTCCTTCGGCCCTTCACCTGTATCCCCCTGCTGTATTTGCATATAGGATTTGGCTGTGTAGTGCATTACATTTTAAAGCTTCAGCATTTGGTTTACTTTCTGACATCTGATTTTTCACTCTAAAATAGCTGAGGCCATATTTAGCTGCGTGGAAGGGAGACAGTGTTTTATGATCATCCAGTAATAATCTGCCAAAAGCAGTAGCCATGTTAAATTATTTCCTCTCAGTCGGCTGGCTGATGAGGCTTTCCAATGGCTCTGTGTTTCGAGAGAAGCGTTCCAGTTGTCTGTCAGAGCCAGGTGCTGGAAATACTGATGCCACTGGAGGAAACTGCCACCTTGTTTCCTCTCATTATAAAACAGACCGCACAGCACAGCGTCTTAATTAACAGGATATCTGATCGCTGTGCGTCCACAAAGCTGCTATTTAACTAATCATCTATAAAGAAATGATCATTAGCATTAACCAAAGGAAATGTAGATTGCCAAAAAACAATAATAAAGCAAGAGAAATCGATTTGGCCAGTCGGTTGCCAGGCGACACATGCCACGGATCTGGTGTGCAAGCTTATTCCAGATATCCTGTTTTCGCAGGTACAATGAGACCCAGAGCATTGTGGGATGCAAGGGCAGTTGGTTCAAACTAGGCCATATTTGCTAGTGGCAGCAGTTATAAAGGAACCGATCAGTTTTTTTTTTTTTTTTTTCAAGGTTTGTTGAAACGACAGGTTGTATGAAATGGGTTTTCCAGGATGAGGCTAATTGGTTATTGATAAAATTCGTCCTCAAAGGTATTATCTCTCCTCCTACCTCTGTCCAATTTCAAAACGCTGATTATCCTTTTGGTTTGTTGCACATAAATTACCAGTGCACAGCTGGGGTGAGATCAGGAATATTGCAAAATGTGAAGCCAGTAGGTTGTAGTGTTGATTTTTCAATCCTGTTTCAATCAAATAATCTCCTAGTACAATATTTGTGCCTTTCTTTATGTAAAGATTATTATGTAAATGTATTATGTAAATTCGTATTATTCTGCTAATTCTTTGTTTTGTCCCCTCTCATGTCTTAATCACAACTGTATGGTACCCAGAAAGGTTAACTTAAATAGAAATATAATTTAAATAATTAGCTCATTTATTGAAAAATAATACATTCTGCATAATACATGATGCTGTTTTTTACTATTTCTTCTTCTTTTTTTTATATATAATTACAGTTCGCTTTCATTTTAGATTTCAAGGTTACAAAAGGGCACACCGACAAGTATTATATAGTCTCAGGGAAAAAAAGGGTACTAAAGTTGTGACTGGGGCAGTGATCTGGATCTCACACAAAAACTTTAAAATGTTTAAATACTAATATTTGCTGTTTTACAGTGCCTTGTGATGACTTTCTGAACACTGTAAAAAAAATAATTTAAATAACCGGTAAAAACAATATTTTTCATTTTTAAAATTACATGAAATGTTCCAGTTTAGATTTATTTCAGTTTTTCACCATATACAGTAATATAACTTTTACTTATATATATATATATATATATATATATATATATATATATATATATATATATATATATATATATATATAATTAATTAGGGATGTAATGGTACACAAACATGAGGCTTCAAAACTTACCTCGGTTTTGACATCACTGTTAGATATGGTTTCAGTACAGAAGGGGGAAAAACTAAACATAAAATTGCTTTTTTTTTTACTATTAAACAGTGGTTTACTAAACAAATTGCTCTTTCTTTAAATAAATTTAATTCAAAATTTTCTTAAGGATAAAAATCTACCTCAGATTCTGCTCTAAACTCAGATTAAATAATTGTATGCAAATAAGTAAATGCACATTATGTAGTTTTATATATAACTTCTAAATTATAAATCTATATATATAATGTGCATACATATATGTATATAAAGTATGTAGTATGTGCAGATACTGTATGATAATCTACCATTTATAATGTAGATTGCCTTGTTAGTTTATTTGAGATGCTGTATTCTGTTTTATCAATGCTCTTGGTGTAGAATCATTTTATGAAAATGTGCTACATGTCGATAAAAAAACCCTTTAAAAACGTACCTGTTTCTTTAGAGGTCCCCTTCTCTTCAGTTGGGGCATATTCCCCTCAAGGGCCACTTGAGTGAAGTGGTAATTGTATTTAGCCTCAGGTTGGCAGATCCTCAAGGTGCATGCTGCTGATAGGCCAGGACTCCTCTAACATTCCCATACTGAGCTGAAACCAGCTTCAAAAACATCTGGAGAGGACCAAGAAGAGAAGAAATGTAGAAATTTGTTTTTTAGGATTTAAAAAAAAACACTACTACACACAAACCATACATTCCTTGTTTAGTGTTTAAAAAAAATGTCACATAGCTTAGTAATGTTTGTGCCTCCATTGGATTTTTGGATTTGTCTCATCATGCATTGCCACAATGCCTAACTATTTTTGAAGATTACGGTTTATTTGTGCACTGTCTGTTGCCTGTGCTTGGCATTTGGTATAAAGTGAGACGTGCAAAAATAAACACGTTGTCATTTTTAGCTACCTGCCTCATTCTGAGCGGTATGTTGAATATATCCACTGCATGTTTCTGATCGAGACACCAGCTGTTTCATAACAACATGGGTCCATCAGTTTCTGCTGATTTAACTGGATTTGTCAAGGATCTTAGTCCAATAAAAGAACAAGCCCTCAAACAAAAGGTTTCTCTGTATCCCTCAGGGATTCTGTATCCCTGTTTTCCTTTTTTCTAGGTGATATCAAGCTTATTTTCATTTCAATTGAAGACCAAAAGCCACTTCATAGGAAGATATTTCAATATCTGAGTTTATTCCTGGGGGCTGCTTGTGTGTATAGATAGATAAATAATATATGACAGTATCATGAGATATCTGTATATGATATATATATATATATATTATAAAAGCAATATAATATAAATGCATCAATGTAGAGCAGCGCATACAGTACATCTAAAACATTCTAAATTCATAAATGTCTTACTATATCATTTATTATTAATAATAATATATTTCTTTATATAATATAATATAATACAATTTTACAAATGTAGTAAAAGTAGAAAGTATAGACTTTTTTCCACATTTAATAATAAAATACTTTATTATATAAAATATAAATGCATAAATATAAAGCATTTAAGCAGTTATTTTTCATATATATTGTAATACAAACCCGATTCCAAAAAAGTTGGGACACTGTACAAATTGTGTATAAAAACAGAATGCAATGATGTGGAAGTTTAAAATTTCTATATTTTATTCAGAATACAACATAGATGACATATCAAATGTTTAAACTGAGAAAATTTATAATAATAAAAAAAAATAAGTTGATTTTAAATTTCATGGCATCAATTCATCTAAAAATAGTTGGGACAAGGCCATGTTTACCATTGTGTGGCACCCCCTCTTCTTTTTATTACAGCCTTCAATCGTCTGGGGACTGAGGAGACAAGCTGCTCAAGTTTAGGAATAGGAATGTGTAGCTCTCATGAAATCCAAAATGAGCCGATATTTGGCATGACATTTCAAAATCGTCTCACTTTCCACATTTGATATCTTATCTATATTCTATTGTGAATAAAATATAAGTTTATGAGAGTTGAAAATTATCCCATTCCTTTTTTACTCACAAAAGTTTCCCAACTTATTTGGAATCGGGTTTGTATTAAAGAAAGCAATGTAATATTGCTTTCTTTTATACAAATGCATCAATTTAAAGCAGTGCATACAGTACATCTAAAACATTCTAATTTCAAAAATGCCTTACTATATAATTTTTTTAATAATATAATATATTTTTTTTAATAATGATAATTTTATATAACAGCACCCAGATTTGGCCTGACATGAGGTAGAGTAAATAATTACCTTTTTTATCTTGGGTCTACTATTCCTTCAACTAATATGCTATCATTTTGTTTCCTAGTGTATGAAGTGTGCATGAAGGGTTAATGAGGCAGCAAACTCTCCAGAGAGAGTGTTGCTAACTCCTACAGATTTCATTCTGTGCTCTGCATTAAACCCTTAGGTCGTCTGGAAGCCTGAGCCCTTCAATCACTCGCTGCCCTGCGCAGCCCGTCGAATGATAAAAAAGCCAAATGCTACCAGCGGTAACCATGACAACAGCAACGCTCAATCTATGCGCATCTTTTTGCCATCTCTAACGGTGCCGCGTGCAGAGGACAGATTTGTAATATGCACCGATTTCAGGAAATGTCCCCTTATGTACAATGCACAAGTGTGCTGAATCTGACAAGTAAAGTCACACTGGTGCGCTGGTGGTAGGATCCTTTTTTTCTCTGTTTGTGCATTTATGCAGGGCTTAAACATGCTTTGGACGCATTGCTTTGGTTCTTGGCGAAGTGTGTTTTCTCCCCTGAGCCTTTATCTGAGCTTCAGGTTTTTGTTCAGTATTTTAAGAGCTTATTTTTGGTCCTTAAAAGAGAGCTAAGCTGCTCTCTGAGCTCTCAGCGGCACTGTGTGTGAAACTGTGTGTGTGAGTTTTTGTTAACACACACCACCAGAACAGATACATCAACGTTCATCACAGGAGGAAAACCCGTTTCTGCAACATCGACTAAATCGGCGTCAAATGAGTTTACACTATATAATTACTGATCACAAAGTTCATACTTAATTTTACATTTTAACGTTTATCATTTTCTCTGTTCCATGAAACATAAACAGAGTTTATTTTTTCTAGCTGGATGTTTCACATGCTATTGGTTTTCGTGTGTCTTGTAACTGGTTATAATTTACAGATATTAAAACTTCACAAATTTTATATTTATCATTAACTTTGGAGTATTATAAATATTTAATCACTTAATATTTTTGTTTGTTCTTATTAATGGAAAACACTATTGGTTCTTTTTTTTTTTTCTTGTAACTGGTTACAAGTGCTACATTTGAATATGCAAATATAAAAATTGGAGGGATGAGATTAATTATTAGTATGGAGTATTAATAATTTATCACCAGGTTTGTTTCATAATTGTAAACTGTTGGTTCTTGTGTTTCTCATAAATGTTTACATATTCCACGTTTGAATATGCAAATATTTAAATTGCAGAAATTAACTAGTATTGGAGCATTAGAAATTAATCACTAGGTTTGTTGTTAATTGTTAAATGCTGTTGGTTCTCTTGTTTCTTATAAAAGCATATTTTGCTTATTTTCTTATATGCAAATAATAAAATAGCACAAATGTTATATTCACTAGTATTGGGGTATTAATAATGAATCAATAGGTTTGCAGTTAATAATGGTAAATTAGATTAGTTCTTATGTTTTCTGGTTAGAACAGGTTAGAAGTGCGAACTTCAATATTCAAAGAATACAATTCAGGTGTGTGTTCACGGTGTGTGTGTGTGTGTGTGTGTGTTCACTGCTCTGTGTGTGTGCACTTTGGATGGGTTAAATGCAGAGCACAAATTCTGAGTATGGGTCACCATACTTGGCTGAATGTCACGTAACTTTCCAGGTTTGTTATTAAAATAATGGTCATTTTTGGTCATGTTAATTGTATCTAAAAGAACTATAAGAAGTTTTGTGCAAATTCTGCCAAACATCTCTGTAAACCCTGCTTTTATGAAAACTCTCACTTCAGCCTGATATATAAAGGAGTATTAGAAACTTTACTTCAAGATGAATGGTTATGGAAAGTTTGTGTTTTTTTTTTTTTTTTCTTGAGTAGCTGTCAGCACTTCATTTCCTGCTTCTCATATTCTCTAGTCTCCAAAGGCAGATAGGTTAACATTTTCCCATTTGCAGGGCAAACCCTCTTCAATCAGGCTGCTTATATTTGACAGGTTTATTGTTCCCTGTGGGGTCCTCAAAGCTGCCCATATCAATGCTGTCTGAAGATGATAAAGGCAAAATCAACATCTCAGAATTTTTTTTTTTTTTTTTTTACACTTGACTCAGTGTAAGGCGCCTCCACCAAATTTAAGGGCAGTTTAACCTCAAGTATGTTACACTTCTTCAGCTTTAATGGATCACAGATGGATATGATAGATGATGATTCAGGGCTTTTAAATTGCACGTTTTCAAACCCCACCCAAGAGTCTTGAGACAGTTGGTCGAAAGGATGACTTAAGGGAAATTTGTATGTATCCTTGCTAAATAAAAGTATTAATCTTTTTCCTAAATAAAAAATCGAAATCTTACTGACCCCAAACTTTTTTATATACCGACTGACATTCAGCAAATAAATATGCTAAATATAAACATTTTTATTGCAGAAAATTATTGTACTTGGCCTACGGATTAGGCAAAATAACCAAAACTTGATTCATAGCAGGTGATCTGAAGTCCAAACAGTGCTTTAAAAGGGATGAATTTAGAGAAACAACTTATCTGACAGATTGCCATGCTGACTACTGATAGGCCCTTAGCATGCTAAGTGCTACATGCTGTAAACATACAAAAACTGTCTCTGAGATTTACCGCATCTACTGAACATGCCATTTAAAGCTACTTAAATAAATCTTGACCACTCTAATCAACTAGTCTGTTGTTGAACTGTAGTTCCTTTCTTACTGTATCATTGTCATCGTCAGCTGGTCTATGTTCTGTCTTCAGGTGGAGGAGATTGTAGACGTGGGCTCATTTGCAGCCGAAGATATCCACATCCCCAGCATCTACGTCCACAGGATCGTCAAGGGAGATCGCTACGAGAAGCGGATCGAAGTAAGGAGGCTTGACTTGTCTGGCTCGTTTCTATAAGTTTTCCTAATCCATTTATCTTCCATCATTTTTTTTCTTCTCCTTATTGACACCCTTCTGTCTGACCTTTTGCAGAGGCGTACAGTAAAGAAAGGCCAGGCTGAAAAACCCCAACCCAAGAAAGACTCTGATGTTGTGAGAGAGAGGATTATTCGCAGAGCTGCGCTGGAGTTTGAGGACGGGATGTACGGTGTGTACAGTGTTTCGGATCATGCCACTCTTCTTTTATCTAGTCTACCTGAAAAAGAAAATTCTGCCATCATGTACTCACCCTCATGTTGTTCTAAAACTGTCTGACGGTTTTGTGAATGGAAAAAAGATTTTAAAGAATCTGTCTTTGCCATACAATTACGGTACAATGAATGGTGATTGAAGCATTCAGAGCATAATAGAAGTGAATCATTCGCACAACGTGTGTGCTATATTTCAAGCATATGAAACTATACTGAAATTTGGTGAGCTTTTCCTTTAATTTTAGCCAGAAATTATAAGCAACAGTGGCTTTAATGTTTATTAAAAATGTCATTTCCTGTGTGTCTCTCTTGATAATCCGTTAATGCAGTTTGTTAACCTTTTTAGCCAACCTGGGCATCGGAATCCCCATGCTGGCCAGTAATTTCATTAAACCGGATATTACTGTCCACCTGCAGAGTGAAAATGGCATACTGGGGCTGGTAAGTTCTTCTTTTTTAGAGATTTGTATTGAATATGCTAAATATGGTTAGAAATTTGAAAATCCTGTCTGCTATGATTTTATTGTCCTTGTATTCATGTTTATGTAAATGAGACAGAAAATTGCTTTAAAAAATTTTTTATCTGGTTGTTTCTGAAATGTGGACATGCAGAAGTATAAATTATTTAGAAACTACACTACCATTCAAAAGTGCTTCAAATGCTTTTATTCATCAAGGACACACAAAATTAATTAAAAGGGATGGCAAAGACATTTATAATGTTACAAAAGATTAATTTTTTTAAATAAATGCTGGTATTTTGAACTTTCCACAAAACTATTAAGCAGCACACCTGTTTTCAACATTCACGATAATAGGAAATGTTTCTTGAGTAATGAATCAGAATATTAGAATGATTGCTGAAGGATCATGTGACACTTATATAAAATTACATCAAAACAGAAATTGTTCAAAAATTTAATAATTTAACAATATAATTGTTTTTACTGTATTTTTGATCAAACAAATGCAGCCTTGGAGAGCATGTGAGACTAAACTTAAAACAAATAAAAACAATTCCCAACCCCAAACATTTCAATTGGATTTATAAATTGGATCTAAATATTAATATTAACTATTATCGCTATTAGATATTGTTGCGGAACTCCAAATGATGCAGATAATCAAAAATAAAGTCTTTTGTTTTTAATCCACATTAATACAAGGAAGGAGATAACTCAGGGTAGCAGCAAAACATGTAACACAAAAAAAAAATAGCCAACAGTATACTGAACAGAAAGGAGACTTTAAATGGGGAAGCTGATGAGGGGCAAACAGGTGATGGGAGTAAACTAATGATGACTAATGAGCAAACTAACTAATGAGCTAAAACAGAACAGGAACAAAACCATATAAGGGAAAACAGAAACAGGCAGATGTAACAGAAAAAGACAATACTACATTTCATAATCTTAACAGATATACAGTAGGTGTATATATAATGTGTGTATATATAAGGAAGAATAATGAATTCATACACAAAAATGTCAGATCTGTGTAAAAGTTCTTCAACTACTGTACATGAAGCCACAGTTGAATACTTTGCTCCATTTAACTTTAAATGTTGTTATATATGTCGTATTTATTACTGTATTAATATGAGTGATTTTTACACTCCTCATAAAAGCATTTTTAAGTACTGTTTTTGTGCTTTTTGAATAATTCAGGGCCCCTACCCAACAGAGGAAGATGTTGATCCAGATCTCATCAATGCCGGTAATAATTATCCCTCACTTTCATACTAGTAGATAGTTATACAGCATTAGCATTGCATAAATTGCCTTTTAATAACCTAATTTGTCCATTCAGAGCACTTAGAGGGTTAGTTCATCCAAAAATGAAAATTAGCCCATAAATTACTCACTCTCAAGTCATCCTAGGTGTATATGACTTTCTTCTTTTAGAAAAATCCTGTCTGAATTATATTAAAAATTGTCTTTGATAGCAGGTGTTGCATGCATCAGTCCAAAAGAAGTTAAATAAATGTGCCCATCCATTTTAAAAAGTGTCTTACACGGCTCCGGGGGCTGAATAAAGGCCTCTTGTAGCAAATCGATGCGTTTTTGTAAGAAAAATATCCATATTCAAAGCATACTAAATAATATTTATGTAGCTTGCACCAACAGTTGTACACTGAATTGAGTTTTACTTAGTTGTACACAGTTGCACACATGATGTATGAGGTCGGCATTGGGCATGCGCTGGTGAGTCTCTTGAAAACCAACGTTTGTTGAACAAAAGTTTCCTTACTTAAGCAAAGGAAAACCAGTCTCCCCTTGGCTTATATAGAAATCCTCCGATATTCTTCTTTACAAATCCTTGTTTTGTACTTCTAATTAGTGACCGTTGTTTTGTTTTGATCTCTTCCCTGTGCTTTTGCGTTCGTCACTTACGAGTGGCGCATTCACAAAGCCTTCCACCATACATCATTCCTCCGGAACTGATTCTGGTTACTGATTCTGCAAGCTACATTAAAGTGATTATTATGTTTTAAATATGGTTATTTTTATTAGAAAAATGCATGGATTTTATTCACCCCCTGAAGCCATGTGAGACCATTTTTCTTTATGGATGGGCACATTTCATTTCACTTCTTTTTGATTGAAGCACTGCAGCCCCCACTGAGTGACATGAAACAGCTTGAAAGATCAAAGACCATTTTTAATATAACTCCAACTAGATTCATCTGAAAGAAGAAAGTCATATACACCTAGGATGACTTGAGGGTGAGTAATTTATTGGCTAATTTTCATTTTTGGGTGAACTAACCCTGTAATGAAATCTCTTCCCATTTCACCCTCACCCTTTCAGGTAAAGAAACTGTCACAGTTCTTCCTGGAGCTGCTTATTTCTCTAGCGACGATTCCTTTGCCATGATCAGAGGGTAAGTCCTTAAAACATATATAAGATCAGTCATATATAAATAATTTTTATATATATTCAGTGTTTTGTAACCATTCTCACAAAACATTTTTCACAAGTTGACTTTCAGTAGATTGTTCCTCAGACAGACGGAGCACTTTGACCCAGATGCTGACACTTTTAAAGAGGCCAGCTGAGGGTGGAAGAGCTCACTTAGACATTCCTGATAATAAATGTGACATTTCCTGTTGAATGAAGCACCGTGGCTGTTTTGGCTTGATTTGGAGTGGGTAAAGGGTTGTTTGCTGTGTGTTAATGGTGAAAGTGAGGGATGGAGCAGCGGCAGAATATGCAATGAGTCGGTCGTGATGCTGCCTGCGCCTCAGGCCGAGTTGGCTGACATTTTCAGCGCTGTCAAAACAGGTGGCTACTTTAATTGGATGCTTCTTGTACTGCTCAGTGGGGTGAGACGGCCAGAACGAAGGTGCTTTGTCTCTGCCGGGACTGTTCTGGCCTTCACAGAGGGATCACGCGGTGCTGTCGATAAAGCAATTGACTCTTGCTGGTCTTAAGTGTGTGAATGTGTAATTGTGCATCCTGGGTGTGTGAATATCAATTTCCTGATGATACCATTTTTGAGGGCCCAAAAGCTACTTGAGTGTTGGACACTATGGAAAATGCTTAACTTTTTTTTTCTAATTGAATTTAAAATACTATAAAAGTCGATTTTATGATTTTAGTTTAGGTTAAATGAAATGTAGAGAATATATTTATATATGTGTGTGTGTTCATTTTATTGAATTTATTTTAGTTTTTATATAATTATATGATTAATCACAATTAAATATAATGGTTAACATTAATTCTTAGTTCCCTTTCAGTCAATCAGTCTCGACAGCACATCGGTGACCGACAAATTGGGATTTTCCTTTCGAGAGACCTACTTTGGAGAGAAATCTACTTTGAGTGTAAACTAAACGAGCCAATCCATATTTCCAGTGGCATGGAATTATTACATTCAGCAGCAGCTGATCACAGCGTGAGAATAAAAAGGCAGTGGGTGCAATGCATGCCAGCTTTTTGCTTCAGAGCCGAGCAACTACATCGTTCTGCTCCATGCAGTGACTACGAGTTCATATTGCTCTTGGAAGCTTTTGGTGTTGGCAGTATAGCGCTTCAGCAGGGTCGTTTAGACTCGAGCAGGTTGCGCACTTCAGGCTGCACTACTACCCTGTCATGCTGCAAGCGGCCAGTCCCCTGTGTGCCTCAGCACTAAAAGAGCATTTCCCTGAAAAGAGCAGTTTCTCTAAAAGAGCTCATATCGGTGCGTCTTTGTAAAGATGACAGATCGTCATTTAAGAACATGCCATTTCACCCGTGCGTTTCTGGATGCAGTCATTACCTGGTGTCAGGTGATGGTCACGATCACTACCTCACGTGTCTGGGCACTAAATGTGCTGAGGTGCCATTCGCAGGGAAGATGACCATCTCGGAGCTCCGTTGCCTCTTGCAATTTAGTGCTCGTCCTAGTGGCTGCCAGGCTTACAGCCGGGTGGTTTGAGGATTACAGTGGTGGCAAACCGCTTTACAGTAGAGCTGCAACTAACGATTATTTTGTCTGTCGACTAATCTAACGATTATTTTTCCGATTAGTCGACTTATCTAACGATTATTTTTTCGATTAGTCGACTAATCTAACGATTATTTTTTCCGATTAGTCGACTAATCTAACGATTATTTTTATTCCAATAAATAATAAATCTAATGTTCTTTTTTTTATTAGTTAATAAATCCTTTGGATAACTTTACAAAAAAATATAAGTACAACTTCTAATATAATATTTCAACCTTTATTCATTTTCAGCCTATGTGGTTGAAGTTTTTACAGTATAAAATAATAAAGAGGCAAAGAAAATTGAAATCATGAAATGTTTTTAGCATCACAAACCATAAAGTGTAGTCAGGGTTCTGCTATGGTTTAGCATGGTTTCCAGAGATCTGGAGCTGATTCGGGGTAGCTCGGTGGTCTGTGGCTGTTGTCTCGCGGCGCGCTGTCTTTTAAGGGGCCATTCACATATCACGTATGCGCGGTCAAGTTCGCTATTTCCAATGTAGGCGCGCAATAAGCGCGCTCATAATGGAAGCGGCGTGGTCGCGACACGCTCGTTTTTTCCAGGCGCGTCCGCACCGCATCGAGTTAAAAACATCTTAACTTTTCAGAATACTGCAAGCAAATAATATCAGACCTGAACCAGGAAGTTGGTCACCAGATCACACGGTAACCAGTTAAACTGTGACACCGGAGTGCGCCAAGATGTTTTCCTCTGAGGTGCTCGCGCATCGCAGTTGTGCTGCCGTGGTACACCATGTCGGTTTTGCAAAGGGAACAAAAGGCCATTTTATTTGGCCTCTGTTTAAAGTATTCCCATACTTTTGATAACAGTGGTCTCTGTTTTTGTGATAGAATGCAACTTTCTCCATTCCCTGTATGCCATTACGCGAGATGTAAACAAACAGTGTGACGCGTCGATGCATTTCACCCACGTCGACGTATTTTTGTAGTCAACGTAATCGATGACATCGACGAGTCGTTGCAGCACTACTTTACAGGACACAAACCTTTAGAACCTCAGACCAGAGGACCATTTTTTGTCTGTTTCAGAGGCCGGCAGAAGGGGAAGTCCGTCTCTAAGCAGAGGATGGCCCACTGGATTGTGGATGCCATCACCTTGACTTATCAAGCACAGGGTGTGCCCTGCCCATTCAGGTTGTGGGCTTACTCTACTAGGATTTTTGCATCTTCCTGGGCGCTGGCTTGTGGCACCTCACTGACAGATATTTGGAGAGCTGCAGGCTGTGTGACCCACAACATGTTCGCTAGATTCTATAGCCTTCGTGTGGAGCTGGTATTCTCCTGTTTTCTCACCTCAAACGGGTAGTGACATCGAGAGGCGCCAGTTAGTGTCAGCCTGCTAAAACTACTCCAGAATGTACATACATACTCTAGACCCTGTCGAGCTCTTCCATACCCTCGGCAGACAGATGCGGCGGAACGTCTGGCGCCAGGCCTTCACTCGTTGAATTCTTGAGAACCGATAGAAGGCTGGGTGTAAAGTCCAAGGTACAGCCTCAGAGCCTGTGCTTGCCTGCCATTTCCGAGAGGGCTACAGTCACCTCCAAATTTCCATATGCACCTAAATGGATATTCAAATGTGTATTTGCCTTTTTATGATCACAATGTGATCAGCTGGAGCTAAAAGCAATATTCGCATGCCAATGTGCATTGGCTTGTTCAATTTACACTCGAAGTAGATTGGTCTCTCGTAGCGAGATCCCAATTCGTCAGTCACTAACGTGACGTATCCATTACCTCCTTCAGGAAATTAGGGTTACATTTGTAACCCAGACATTCTTAGTTGAGTTAAATATATATGTTAATAAATTCTCACTCACACACGCACATATATGTATACATAAAAATATATTTTGATTCATTAAAATTGTTCAAATTGAGGTGCAAACAGATGTATATAAATACATATTTTCAAGTATGATATATGCAAATAAAAAAGACATTGCTTATTTCGAATCTGTTTTAGTGTTGTCATAAGTTTCAATTTATCTTTAATATTTCTGTTATTTGCATGGCTGTATGGTAGGCATTAGATCCATGTCGTTTAGAAAACTCCCTGTTGATGTTTTATGAGCCTTATCGATTTTTCCACGGGCAGCAGACACCTTCTTCCCACAAGCTTCACTGTTATTTCTGTTTTCACCATCTGAGAATCCAGCAGAGGTCATATATTTAGGCCTTAGTTGTCTGGTGCTATAGGCAACACAGTTATTGGTCATGGGGTCTTTGCTGTACCCGGCAAAAGGGGAGTCATGACAGCACATACATTAAGAATAGAGCCCTTACACCAACTTACAGTCTGTCTGTAGGTTCATGAATAAGACCATCTGACAGTCCAGTGGTTTAATGGTGCACTAATTCAGGCCAATAAGCTCGACTTGTTGGCACACTTTACCACACGAAAGATTTAGTGTAGTCTGAAGGTTTTTTTTTTTTTTTTTTTTTTTTTTTTTTTATGGCCATTTAAATTTTACAGTTTTGCCTAAATCATGTGGTTATTTAGCATGAGTTATAAGAATGTACTGTAGTTCACCCTAACATAAACTTGTTACCGGTTTCTTTAAATTGTTTGTCAGTATGGCAGACCTAAGTAAACTAATTTTGTGTGATATCTTGTATTTGTTAAATCCATGACCGAATGACATGATCTCATAACAAAAATAGTGGCTTTTTGTTGTGATTCCTATTCTAAAGAAAAAATGGATATTAGTGACAGGATTGCAGACAGGATTACAGCATTGAAACCAAATGATGTTGTTGCGCATTCTTTAAATATCTCTTTAAAATTGTTTTATTAATTAGTGGCACCGAACATTAGCGTATAAGGTTAATTGTCAGTCTCAAATCTGTTAAATATTTAGTCGTAATATTGGCAAATAAAGAAACGGTTACATTTAACATTGGTCAGTGAAATTTTCATTTAAAAACCAGTAATTTTGAAAAATCTAAATTTGAAAAAGCCCAATCTGGAATTTTTGTGGAAGCAAAAGATTTCCATATGCAAATATCAAAAGACCAACAATAAGCTGCTTGGTTTGAAACTGAAAGTGTGTTTCAAACATCTCTACACTATGGACGTTTTTGCCCATGAACTTCATTAAAATGGCATTGTTTTGCCACTGTTGCTTTGATTTATTGTTTTGTTTCCTCTAGGGGTCATATCAACTTGACCATGTTAGGAGCCATGCAGGTATCCAAGTATGGAGATCTGGCCAATTGGATGATTCCGGCAAGTTCACAATTTCATTCCCTTATTCATACATATGTCAGTATGACTGGCTTTGACCAAGAAGAGTGAAGATAAAACAAGATGTTGCTAAAATTTACTTTTACAGCCATGTCACACGCAAAACATTTTCCCCCACATAAAACATTTTTTGTTTTGCAGATACAGTATGTGTGTAATTTCTTATAGTTGTGTCCTTTTCAAGTATTTTAAGATGCGTGTAAAAGGTATAAAAAGCTTATCCATAGTTTCATCATGCACACATTCATTGCTGAATCAAACCGAACTTCAAGACCATCATAGCCCAACTCCAACGCTTACCCTTCTTTCCATCTGCATCTGTTCTCCAGTCTCCCGCTGAAATTAACTCAAGAGTTTTCCTTTTGTTTTATGGAAATTACTGAGCAGCTAATGACAGAACTCACAGCGTGAAATCAGAAATGATTCATGTAGAAGATGATGTTCTCCGAGGAGCACAAATACAGATGTATGGTCTCATTTTACGGCTGTTACCATCTCCTTTCAAGCAGAAAAAATAAGTTGTCACTCAGGTAGCACTTGTACAAACCCATGAAGATTTTAATTCAGAATGTAACATTGTAGTGCAAACGTGCATATCAATTTTGATCTATATTATCTAAACCAAAAACGAATACAGATTTTCAGGATCCAAAATTGACATAATCTAGTCTGTATTTTTTGGGCAACCCATGAGATGAGAATCACTACACTTAAGAACAACAACTAAGAAAACTAGTAAATCTCAACAGTTGACATGTACAATATCCATTGAGCTAACATTGGCTCCAGTTAATCAGACCCACTGCAAGTCAGAGCAGTTTCCTTTCTTTTATTTGCGTTCACATTGTTTAGTTTAATTCTTCCTTACAGTCATCCAACTATTGTCGGTGCATCAGTTAGCCTGCTGTTGTCCTAAGTCCAAAGTCATTGCTTCCCTGTAGGATCACAAAAGGTTTCCAAGGCTTAATGAGAGTCAATGTTGGCTGTGGTTTTTTGGAGCCATTCTTCTGCTGGCTGTCGCCTGTGGCGCCTGATCCTGCTGTCAGTCGAGGGACTGTCGATACACAGCTGCCCTGCATGCAGACACCTCTGCAGGGTTATTTATAGCTCTCCAAGGCCCTCGCCCTGTCACTGACTGATGCCTCCCAGCCTCCTGGCCCTCTGCGCGTCTCGCTTATCGAGTTTGGTTGAAGGTTACTTCTCGCAAACTGGCACACATAGACCATGAGCTGCACTCTGCTTTGAGTGTGCACCCCCACCCCAACCCCCAAGTCTCCTCACTTACACATTGGTAAGCGCAAAATCTGAAGCATACATTGAAATGCAGAGATTGTGCTTATGATAGATGTGCTCCTTTAATGTGTCTAAAATGTTGAAGATATGGATTGGTGAGCTGATAACATTAATGCATTTGTCAGAGAGTTTTTTCCAAAGCAACAGCAACACAGCATTCAGAGTACCGTATACACTTTATCACTTTGTGTGGTCCCTGAGAATTCTAAAAAGTTTTTGATCTAAACTTAATTTCAGATCCTTTTACACATTTGTAAACGTATGTCCTTTCAGTCGCAAACCTAAAGCATTCCTCTAGCTGAAACAGTGGAGTATAACATTAGCAATGGCAAAGTCATGGGTTTGATTTCTAGGGGAATGTGCTATATAAATGTACTGCAATTTTAACCTAAATACAACAGATTTATAAAGTCCATATTCTCCCGTGATCATATGTTCAGGTCAGTATATCTGTGCGGACATCAGAGTACATTATCAAACATAAATTGGTTTGCATGCAGTGCTACAGAGTGTGCTGGTCTAAGCTGTCGTTAGCCTTTAAACTCTTAATGAATCAGACAAGCCTGGCAGACTAATTACAATAATCCCCTCAATTAATGTGGGTTCCCTGGCCACCTCTCAAGGCTAAAGGGACAACAGAATGTAATGTAGCCAGAGGGCCTGGAGCTGGAAGACTAATACTATCAAGACAGGAACAGGGACGTAAAACAAAAACCCCTCCCCTTCCATCTGCTCATTGGCTGATAGCAGCTCTCCCTCTCCACAGCATCCCAAATGATGATGAAGATATGCTACATCACATAGTTATAGCATCTTTAACAGGGGGCATACTGGTCACATTGATCTTCCACCAATAAAAAGTGGAAGAGTTGTGTCAGAGTGTCCCAGATTATAGTATGAGCTATTATTTGTTTGGTTGTTCAGCTGTTGTTATTAATTGTCACTTTTCAGACCATTAGAAAACAAATCCCCTGTAAACACCACAGGTGTCACGGTGGCGACAGGTAGGAAGGTTAATATTTTATTTAACCGAGCTGACAGGTTGCTCTCTCATAGATCATCATTGAAAGTCATTTCATTCATTTCAGTTCAGATGAGGACAAAAATGATTTACTTCCTAAAGTTTACTTTGTAATTAGTCATGTACATTGCTCTATACATGTACAGTGCTCTCTCCACCCTCAATTCCTCGACTGAGGTGCCATTGAGCAAGGCACCGAACCCCAAACTATTCCCCGGGCACCGCAGCATAAATGGCTCCCTGCTGCTCCGGGTGTGTGTTCACAGTGTGTGTGTGTGTTCACTGCTGTGTGTGTGCACTAAGGATGGGTTAAAAGCAGAGCACAAATTCCGAGTATGGGTCACCATACTTTTCATTTTGATTTTCACCTGTTTGACCCATTCATTTGGATATTGTGAACATAATAGAGCCCATTCACTTTTGGTTCTGTAAGTATTTGTTCTATTAATTTTTGCCATAGGGATTTTTAAAAAGTCTTTGTTAATGAGTTATAAGCCATGAACCAAGCTAACCCCAGCCTGCTTCAAGGTGAATGACAAAATTAGGATTAGAAAATCTGAAAAAAAAAAAAAAATTACAAGACTGCATATTTAATATCTTTAGTGAAGGAGATAACTACAATCTCATGAACCATTGCAAATTACTTATAAGGGGCAAGTTATTTGATGTTGGTAATGACAACTATTATTATTATTACTGAATTACACACCTAGAAATGTTTCGACTGACCAATCAGAATAAAATTTTCCAGAAAGAAAAAAAATGGACGTCTTATTTTTTTTCCATTCCACTGCCCACGTCTCATGTTTTTCATCGCAGAAACACATGCTGTGTGCATGGACACTTTGACATTTCGTATTTAATTTAATTTTTGTACTGTTTCTCATCCAAATTCTTTTGAGGACACACTGCTTTCCTTGCATCCTTGGAGAAAATGCCCCTGAAGCATCGGTAATGGGGATTTTGAGTTAGCATTCGTAATGTTCCAGAACAGCTTAATCCAAAAACAAATGTACATCATCCTTGAGCTCTCAGAAGAGCTGGCTGGCATTCATTGGTAAAGGAAGGCTTTTGGGCTAGCTTTTTATGGTGAAGCGGTGTTATCTCTTTTTTTTTATGGAAATGAGAGGGGAAAATAGAGCCATTCCTCACTTTATATTCGTGCTGTGTCTTTAATTATAATGTACAACGCTGATGCAAAAAATGGGGGTCGAACACATTCTGAACTAGATTAAATGAAATAGTCCCACTTGCTTCCACATCCTAACACCCACACACTCTCTTGTTAAAAAGATGTAATTCATGTGCACAAACCTGAGTTGGGACTCTCTAACTCTTGACCCTCATACAGAAATGGCTCTCATACAGCCTTTCAGCAAGTCCAGACACAAAATTATAGTCCACTTCAAAGTACCCATTACCTGACACAACTTAAGGACACAGAAGTTGCTCAGTCTCCGCTCAATATTCTGCATGAATCTTTTACTCTTTTATATTTTTAAGGCTTTTAATTTAACACGTTAACTCAGTACACTTAATTATATAATATATATGAAAAAAAAACATTTACAAATATTAAATATTTAATCATATCCCCTGACCTATATGTACACAGAAATAGGAGTTTTCCTATCATTGAGGTTGAAGTGCCCTTCTCTACACCAAACCTCTGTTCCAAAACTTTTTTTGGTATTTTAGTATTAAAGGGACGCACTGCCGAAGATCCCTCGCCTCTGTGGTGAATCCGCGGTGCCATCAAGCAGGGCGAGGGATCTTCGGCAGTGCGTCCCTCCTTCCTCCCGGGTTTCGGCACCAGTGTAACGACATAAAAACTTAACAGTCACGGCAAGATGGAGGTGGGAACCGACGGACATTTAACTGACAACTTTAATAACAAATTAAAAACACAAAACCGCGTGACAGCCCCTTACAGACGACTGCCGCGCACAAACAAAACCAGAACACAAACTAACAAAAGGAGAGACTGAGTAACTAACAGTGTTTGGAATAACGCCGTTTAAAAGAACGGCGTTAGGTAACGACGTTATTTTTTCAGTAACGGGGTAATCTAACTAATTACTTTTCCTGTCGTCAAACGCCATTAACATTACTGCACGTTAACTGCGGTACGTTACTATGCATTGATTTAAACTATGTAATCCGAATTCGATGTCAAGTTGCCATTTTTAAGGTGGAGATATAAGAACTACTTCAAATTCATTGCGGTCAAAGGCAAGAACGTGCATGTAATGTGTACGTGTAATGTGATACACGTGCTTCTACAAATCTAATGGCCAAAAACACTTTTCTTACAAAGATAATACTTGAAGTGCAGGATAAAACTCTTGCTGTCTGTTGACGTGCAATAAATATTGAAAGTTATGTACAAACACATGTCTGTTCTACTCATTTTAGCTGACTTGTGAAAACTGCTAAAAAAATTCTTTGACATATAGCAACTTTTTTTCTTTTCTTTTTCAGTAACGCAAATAGTTACTTTACCTGGTAATGAGTTACTTTTATTATAGAGTATTTCAGTTACTAACTCAGTTACTTTTTGGAACAAGTAGTGAGTAACAATAACTAATTACTTTTTAAAAGTAACGTTCCCAACACTGGTAACTAACATCTACTAAACTAGTACAATGAATGGATAAAGTGCTAAAGATTGATAGTTGCAAGTGAGTGAGTTGGACATTATCTTTAGATAAACTGAAGTTTCCTGAAAGAAATAATGTAAACCTAATTCTAGACTCAACAAATGAATCAAGAGATTATTTGTTATTAAATGACATCAGTTATATAGAATCTAATGCAAATTAGATAATCATAAACTGACAATACACACTAATGCAAACGGTATCAGGAAAAAGCTTTCGAAAGAGTGATATTTATGTAATTACGTACATCATCACTACGACACACCCTTTACGGCATTGGTTCTGGCTCTTGTTCACACAGGGCTCGTTCCGGGACTGACCCGGCAATGTTACTAGGTCCCCAACCCAGGATCGATCCCGTAATCAATCCCGGGA
Organism: Carassius gibelio; assembly: GCF_023724105.1. Lineage (NCBI taxonomy): Eukaryota > Metazoa > Chordata > Actinopteri > Cypriniformes > Cyprinidae > Carassius > Carassius gibelio. Next base: position 13,654,653 of record NC_068378.1, on the reverse strand, counting down.
CGTGTTTTCATTCACACAGAAGGCGATCCGGCAATGTTCCGGCTATTTTCCGGGTCCAACGTGCAGTGTGAAAGGGGCTTTGTTGACTTGGGTCACGTTGCAGTGGGAAGAAAGGTGTCAGATCTGTTTCACAGCCTTAAACACAAAGCACTGGTGAATAACGAACTCCTGAGCACTAGGAAAATCCTTTATCTGGAAATGCGCAGACGGAGGAGCCTCAAAGGTGAAAATTCTGTACAGAAGATAAAGATGATCTGGAACATGCAGGAGAAGGATTGCTGGCGAAATGTTCCTGAAGTTGTTGCATAAGATGGGGAGCAATAAGCGTTGTGGTCATTGTTGCTGTTGCTGTTTCCAGACTTCTCAAATTCGCTTCTTTCAGAACTTCTTTGTTTCTCTTTGGAATAAGTCATAGCAGCTTAAGCAACATAGATTTTAGCAAGTTGGCACCTTTCAGATCCAGCGTTTTGATTGGCCAGTGTTGTCGGAGGTGTTGTCATGGTATGGCCCCCTCACTGGCATGAGGTCTGTTTTCAGAGACATGGACATGAAGAAGCCTCGATCAATTTTGTCCATTTTGTGTGAATGCAAGTGAAGATCTGTGTGGCTTTGGTCACATGAAAAAAACTTGTTTCTCCTGTGAGTTGAATTTACAGTTTTGGAAGTGTAACACATTTTTCCTGCAAAATGTAGACTTCAGTGTTCCCTGAAACTGAAATGTCAGTGGGTAACATGCTGCACAGAGTAAAGCCACCTTGCCAAAAGGTTATCATTCTGGTTAATTGTAAAAAAAAAAAAAGAAAAGAAAAGAACATGGAATGTAATATTCTAAAGTTCACAGACTTCATAATATGTGATAATTACACAATTGTCTGAAGTTGTTCTGCACTGTCAAACTACACACAGCCTTTTGTCACAGTGTCACTGGTGCTACAATTGTTGTCTAGGAAATGACATTAACGCTAGTCACTGTTGAATTGCCACGCATTTAAATGTCCACCCGGTTTGTGTAGGAGAGAATGAATTTAGAGGAGCGGATAAGGATGCAAACTGACAAAAGGAAATTGCCTGAAGGGAAGGGCATAATTTCTCATCTTCATCAGCAGGCATGAAAAGCAAGGATAGTGTGACTTTACAGGGGAAATATTTGATAAGTTGTCATGGAAACTCTCAGTCTGCTGTCCACCAAAGTTGCATTTTATTTCCATGTGAAATATCCCCTCAACACATATATATACACACACACCCACACAGCACTTCCATGTGGCACTTCCCCAACGTGTAAACAGCTCTCCTTCCAGAATGTGCCTCCTTCAAAGCCTGCATAAATGAAGAAGAAAAAAGCCCAGGTGTTTGCACTTGGACCCTTTCTTTCCACTTTGCTCTGTTATTTATTTGCATGCTTGTTAAGCTCTCTGTGTTAAAAGCCCTTTGCAGTGATGATGAGAGCTTGATGGTTGATTGATTGATTTGCTCTTTGGGGTTTTGAGGTAGACTCTTGGACCATTTTCATTTGGTTAATGCATTATTATTCATCATCTGGCGTATGACCATGTCCATATGCGTCATTTGATGTTATTTGCGAACTGTTCATGGATGGAAACTCAATGAAAGCTTACATCACCATTTGGCACAACTTATTTTCTATTGTTATAAAGTTGTAGGAAAGCTATATGTAGGGTCGGAAACAGCATTTATCTCAGAATACATTTCAATGAATATTGTACTATGTCACAATCGGATTGCAGTTATATAACTGCTTAAAACGAATTAAAAAAATACAATTAGTCTT